>NC_039500.1:1030225-1323272 GCF_003590095.1 Trichoplusia ni
AATTTAAAAAAGACCAGTCTTTGGCACAATATAAAAAATACAAAAAAGTACCTACTACGGATAAAACGAATTTTTTTCCTAGCCCACTGAGTCCCACTGCTGGGCATAGGCCTCCAAATCCTTCCACGACTCTCTATTCTGGAAGCATGGAACCAGCCTGCCCAATTAAACCGATACATTATTAAATTTATAACCAAAAACTGTCATGCACTCATCAACTTGTAACTCATAAACATGTCTTATTAGCTTACTAATCTACATAGATTAAAGATAGGAGATCCCTGGAGGTCGGATTCTAGTGCGATGACTCACATGATAATGACACAGTGATCTTGAGAGATTTACTCATTCGAAACTGGTTCCGTATTCACTGACTCACAAACGCGCTTTTTTTTCTTTCACAATGCATTTTTTAATAACATTACAATACATAATAGCCAGAAGGGATGTTTGGATTTTGGATTGTAGTTCACTGTGAGTCAACTGCTTGGAATTTGATATTAAATTTATGTGTTTTTGGTGCAAGGGTGCATAAGTGCTCGGGGTCATGACCTTTTTTGAGGTCTCTGAAGCAGGTAGGTATTTGGGTGGATGCAGCTGCGTGACGCTTTGCGAGTTCTAAATCGAGTAAGTTTTGTGCCCATTGCCTTAATTTGGCATGATTAAAAATAACATTGACTTGCTACATACAAATTAATTAATAATTACGTATTTCGAACATCTAAAACCAATGTACTTTTGAATCCAGATTGATTTTCGTAAGTAAAATCTGTTACATCTCTGTTGTCTCTCTGTTTTGTAGATAGTAGATACCAAATCGATGTTAAAGTCCTACAATACAGACTTGCTCGGAATCAACGTAAAAGACAAGCTTCCGAAACCAGGCGTTGACTACGGTAAGTGAGTCTAATGTTACAAATTTATCAAGAAGGCTCAACCCTTCAATGTTAACAACACTTTATGGGGTTGTAGGTCTGTTGGTTGAAAATAGGTGATCTGTAGCTATAGGTAGGTACTTTGTTACCTAACTTTATTGTTATATTAACTACTTAGAGCAAAACAGTTGTTAACTATAACTAAACCAAGTAAGTACCTACCTACGTCGGAGCATAGACATAGAGATGAACTAAAACTAGGTTTCTAGAGCGATTCCCCGGGTCTCAATTAGGTCAAAGGATTTACTATGATCCCTAGACAAGTAGCTATACCTACCTATCTACACATATTCAATAACTTCGTTATATTTATGTTAAGCAATAACCACATTATACATAAGTTATAAAAACGAATACTACGATTTCATTCTGATAATAATCTACATTTGAGTAATATGTTACAGTAAAAATGTACGTAATATAATTACGATGTGGGTATTTTACGTACGAAAAAGTGTTAATTATACAGCCAAAACTAAACTGTATGCACATCATGAACAATTAAAAAAGCTCGACCCCCAAAGTAATAAAATAATCGTGAACGGAGCCCGCGCGGCCAACCCTCGCAATAATATATTTTTCGCAATGGGGCGGTGGGCGACAGACAGGGGAAAACAAGCTCTCCACTGTCTACACTACAAAATATAACAGTTTTAATTCACTAAATCAATAATAAACATGATTTCATTCATACATACCTCATTTATCGAAGAAATATCGCGATTATTGTATTGATCACATGTGTATGTACACAAACCATAAATAAAAAAAATATCAAAAAAACATACAAGTCAGACAATTATATTATTCTATCCTTCTTAAATCAGATTATTTAATTTTAACAGCAATAGTCAAAACACTACGAATAAAACTATGCCTAGTTCATAACAATTTTTAAATTTCATTTAATTCTGATTCACAAAACACAACACCACTCCCGTAAAGTTGCACCGTGAGACTGAATGATATGAACGACGAACCAATTGACGAACGGCTGGTTCACATTTGGTTGAATGAACTAAAATTTCCAGACCCTCGATTGGCCACAATAATTCTAGTAAAACCCCTGGATATCGCAGCTAGACGTTGTTTGAAGCTCCATCTGTTGAAAAATAAAGTAACTTAGTAACGCTTCTCTCGACCAAACAAAAAGATATTACACTGCCATCTGTGGTTCTCTGCAAACTTAAGCAAATTGTTATTTCAATTGATAGCCATAGATGTCACTAGCATTTCAACATTTTTATTGGAAAAGAGAAGCACATTATTTTCCTCGTCACTATGATATTTTTCTGTATTATAGAGATAAAGGAAAATTACATTAAAAATAATCATATTTTTGACATGTGTACTTATCAAAACAAAAGGTCAATGCACCGAGTTTCAGGTTTAACCTGAATCCAACTTCAGTCTGTTCAACGCTGTCATTTACACACGTCAAAAATGGAGGAGGAACGTCTTTTTGATGAAAGAGTTTCTATTCGGGATTCTGCTCGCCCCTTAAAAAATATGGAAGTACTTGCAACCATATGAAAAGAAACGAAGAATACATCAAGCATGTGATGTCAAAAAGGTGATACTTTGCAAGGACTCGCCCTCAAATATGGTGTTACTGTAAGTGTACTAACATCGCAATAAAAGTGTTATTATATTGTTTAATTCTTGTGGTGTTGAAAGGACAGTGAAGTTAACGTGTTGTTTGGTTGTTTTAGATGGAGAAGATAAGGCGGGCAAACCGTTTATTTGCCTCGGACAGTTTGTTTTTACGGGAGTATTTATTGATTCCTGTCACCAAAGATTCTCCGTTCTACGAGAATGGTGAGCGTGTGACGGAGCTGCCTCCTCCCAATCATCGCGCTTCGATCGCGGGCATGCCTACTGGGGACTTCTCCCCGGGCAGCCCGGACGAAAAGAAGAGTTTTGACGAGTTCCTCAATAGACTGGATTCTTCCCTAGCTGATATCAAAAAACATGTGGAGAAGACTAAGGAGTCCAGCGAGTGAGTAATAGTGCCTAAATTTATATTTTATCATTGCCTGCTCACAACACTCAAAATATGATATAATCTCATTGACATCTAAGTAATTAACATAATCTATGTATTTATTTTCATAGCTTTTAAAACTACAAAAATTCCACTACTTTATCCACATTGTATAATGGTTCAAGGTCTTACATCAGCCCCAAAAGTTGATATATTATGTTATTTGAAAGTAAATATATGATAAATTTATCTTTATGTTGAGTAAACAAATGTAGCTGTGTGTGCGTCTATGTGTGATAATATGTTAGTTTGATAACTGTACCTATGATTTCGTGTTCTCATAAAATTTCTTTATCGTTACAAACTCTCTGTGAAATGACACACAAGTTATGTCAATGACGACAAGAACAAATAGTCATGAATCCTAAGTGTTTTCAAACAAATTCTTATAATATGTTAACTTATAATGAGAACCCACCATTTTAACTTTCTTTTCATGATGTTAATGCTTACATGGCTGCAAATCATTGTTTTGAGAACTGAATTGGGTAAAAGCAATTAGTTTTATAGTTTCTGACAAACATCCCCATAAGAGAACTTGATCTGTGGTTAATAATCTTTACCCGACAATAGTGATTGGCATAATATTACATTACCAGGATTACTATTATCAGGCTTAAAGAGTTTAGAAGGAAAACATGCAGAATTGAATCGGTTTGGGCCATAGGGTTTGGGTGTTTACATATACAATAGGCCACCCTAACCAAATTTAGTTACAAGAGGGGGATAAGTTGAAGTTAATTGTTTTTAGGGTTCCAATACCCTAAGTGTGTGATAATAATTCTGTCTTCTACACTTTTACCAACAAACTAATTAAAAAAAAATCCCATGAGTTTGAGGGGTTGTTTATCCTCTGACAAAATGATTCAGCTACTCTGTTCTGATAAGTCTTGTTTAGTCTTTGCAATGATATTTATTAGGTAGGTATTAAGTTTGCCATACAAACAACATTTCTTTTAGTATATTCATTATTCACAAATAACAAATGTTTCCTTTTACTTTTCCTGTCATTCTTGGGATTCCAGGGATTGCGTAGTTGTAGTTGCCATGACTACCAACTTACCTATAGGTTTGGTCAATATCACTACAGGAAAATGTTCATAGAATGATAAAGTAACTATTGATTACATTTAAAAACCGGGCACCGGGGCTCGTGACAAGGGGTCCGTGCTAACAGGCTTTAAAAAAATCAAGATGTTAAAAACCAAAATTCTCACCCATCAAATTTATAATTGTTTGTTAACTCTTTATTTATCATTTTATCATTAGCAGCATTTGTGTGAATTTCAACGGTTAAGCTGTTACTGTTCATGACATACAGCCAACATTAAACTTAGCTTTGGCAATAAGATTCTGTTTTATACTTTGGCAACAAATACCCCAAAGATTGTTATGTGTTATAGACTAAACATTCATCTACATAAAAAAAACTATATTTTGCGAGAGTTTAAATCGGTATAATGAATTGGAATCATTAATTTTTTAACTGAACTTTGTAATTAGTGCATAGTAGTAGGCTTTGGCTTTATCACAGAAACTAGAAGGGCTGATTTACTAAGAACAACGAACTAAGTATAACACATAAGATGGCGCAAAGCAATCTCATCGCATTACATTTTCATTCTACTCTATCTTGTTACGAATTCAGCTCTGCCAGTGCAGTAGTAGATTACATAAGACTTACTGTTGGGACATGTTTAATATCAGTTAAAATATAACAAAGAATGGCGGAATAACGTTGCATAGTAATTTATTATTTTAATCACGATATGTATGCATAATTGACTTAAAAACCGGTTACAAAACATCGATTGTTTAAGATATTGATCAATGGGTGGTGTGGGTATATTTTAAACGAAATATGTGTTTTAGTAAAAAGGGTCGAAAAGAAATTGCAAAGCCCGTAGTTTAAAGAGTATTTTGGGTATTGCAGTGTGTTATTAAAAATAGTTTCTAGCATTACCGCGCGAGTTCGCCTGCGTGAATATTTACCAGGGCATGTTCATCATTCTTATATCTTTGAAAATTCTGTCCAACGTATTTCACAGAAAAATTCTCACATTCGGAAATAATTGTGCGATATCGATACAAAAAATACATTCCAGTCTCAAAGCCCGCAAACAACAACATTTTGGCAGACACAGCAAAAATAATACGGTTTTATTCGGATACGCATTGCTTTCGCAATCTAGCTATCAACGTTACGATATCATCTGTCAATAAGATCATAATATTTGAGTACCATGGACCATGGAATGGAACTCCCTAATAAAAACTGATTAGTTTTTCCGCGCCACATTCCAAGGTTAGACGCCGCGGTTAAGCGCTCGCACGTCAACACTTTCTATGCGCGGGCGCAGTCACATGACAGCCGCTTCCTTTTTGTTTACGTGTGCCATTCAACGTTTTTTTTTGTTTATTATAGTTATTATGGTATGCAAAATAGCGTTTTAGTTTTATTTTTGTCATTGAGTTTTTGCTTTGCTTGTAGTTTTCGAAGAATGACAGGCTTATTTGTACATTCTTATTGAAACAATATCCGTGTTGAGAAGTCGTTCATGTGTGTAAGGTTTGAAAAGGATTTCTCGAAAATGTTACTGGATCACGGATAATTTGTACTTGGGACGCATTTGAAACCCTCAGAACCTTACGCAGACTTCGTTCATAGTAACCTTCAATTATATCATCAATTATAGCTAGTCAAAGTATGTAGCAAATGACTCAAGACTTCCTATAACGCCTAATAATGTAATGGAATATTTTCCTAATGAACTTTATTTACTGTTTCTGCTTAATTAAAATATCGCGAATCATTTGAAATATGCACGTCAGAGTTTTTATAACGAGCGTGGGATAAATCTAAATATATCTATTAATTCATAAAGTTTTTAAATACTATACGTTTATTAGGTCAGTGGGAGAGCAAACAAGTTTTTAATTTTAATTTATTCAAGTTTTTGTGTTGCTATGGTACCCAGAAACCGAAACGTTATGGAAACGTTTGTTCGGCAATAATCAACTTTATTGCTTTGTAATAAAGGAAGTTTTAATGGAAAAGTTACTACGATCTTTGCTTCTACTAGAAGTTTTTGACGCGTATTGTGGAAATGAGACGACGATTCGCGCGTTCTAGTGCTCTATCGCCTTCATACTGGCAAGACTCCGTATGCACTCAGTAGTCAACTGTACCTACTGGCTGAATGCCCAGTTTGCACGAGTTCTTAGTAATAGTAATTAATAGAACCGTCTTACTCATTCTGATATGCTTATAGTGTAACAATAAGATTTTATTTAGAAAAGCTCTTGTATATTTCATCTCAAATAGATGTCCACTGACAAAGTTACGTGTGGTATGTCGTAAGATGGTTATCTCATTCTGATTATCATAGAATATATTAAAAGCCACCAGTTTGTATACCGGCCTTTAAATGTCGTTTTTCCATAGATAGATAAATGAAAGACTACTGATTCGTGCCTGCCAAGTTATTCCATTACAATCTCCTTTTATTCGAACAAATCCGAAAGCTAAAGTTAGTGGAATATAATGTAAATATTCCAATTCACATAATTAATTTTGAAAATATTTAGGTCAACCATTGTCGGTTCAAGGTCGATTCGAACAGCAAAGAATTCTAAACTCTAATTAATCTTTATAAACGTTAATTTAACGGTTTAATCAACAATGAAAACTGCCATCAGGGGCCTGCCAACGCTTTTTATAGTGAGCGGGTTGTGGAAGAGGACGGTGTTCTACGTGGTATAGATTGCCGTCTTACTTCCACACCTTCAATAGTCTATCTTTGAGAGTTGGTGGTGGGTTCGCCAGTAAGCTTGCTTTGCTGACTGACCTTGCCCTTTGCGGATAGATAAACAAGCGTTCTATAATGTATGCGGTTATCTACTTTTGATACATTTCGATGCCGTCACAGTTTGGTCAATTTTATTATAGGAGATATTGATCAGAGCACTAAAGATATTGAGATAGGACGGGCATCGATCTAATATTATAAAGTTTTTTTTACTGACCATTTGTAAAGATAACCTTTAGTAAGTGTGTTGCAGTGGAAATAAATAATTAGACAATCTGCGGGGTAATATGTCTGCAGAGCAGGGATGTCACTGCTGAAATAAGATTGTTTTCTTTCTTGTTATATTTGTAATTGAAGAACAACGTCTTTGAGATGTAACTTTACTGCGTAGAGGTATTTGTTCGGCCTAAGGAGTAAACATCTCAAGGATTAGAAACATTCTTAGAAATTTAATTTTAAGACAAAAATAATAAAAAATGAGCAGTGCCAAATAATGTTTTATTGTTTATCGTGTATTGCTATAACTCAAAATCGTTAATTAGAACAGGAATTGTTCTAATATATTTAATGCTATACATAAATTATTCCGCTATATCATGTATTGTAACATCACTAAAGTGATAAAAAATTAATGAACACACAACACGTAACTTTGAATCCTACTGCATCTAGAACAAAGCAATCATCGCAAGTGCATCAGTGAGACAGACAGACACATTTCGTTTGTTGACTCAACTGATAGGCAACATTGTTTGTCCAGCTCCAGGCTTTGATGTGACAGAGCGAGCGAGATGTTTGGCATCCGCAAATACATCTGCGTGATTGCGTGCAAACTTATCATCTGTCGTGACGGATACTTTGATATTTGCAAGGACATTTAAAATTTATTTAGTGGAAGTTATTTGATGTATTTTGTTTAGTTAATGTCTCGCGGAATGCAGTTGCGATGTCACGTCAATTTAGTTTGGATAGTCCATGTGGATCTTAGATATATAGCTTTTTTATATTTCCTTTCTACCTTTTTTGGATTCTGAGCAAATTCTCGTTGATTTTCTTGGCCCTAGGGCAGGGATTTGCCACACTCTAACCGGTTGAAATCACCGCAATGCTTCTCATTTCCCTATAACGCCTTCGTAGACTACCGCGACCACGCGATACGTTAGCTTTGTACTAACTCCGATTAGTCAGGACGTCCATGGAGATATTTTTCTTAAATTTTCATCACATAGTATTTACAAAATAAAACCTGGATTTTTGAATTTTATACCACATTGCAATCTGCGATGAAACGCAATACAGATTTCGGCATTAATTAAATATTTAAAACGGACACTGCGTTTGTACATAATATATGACAAATATCACAAAATATGAATTGTTTGTCCCACGCTTCCGAAGTCATTGCCCTTATCACGCAGCTGTCGTGTGTTATCATTTATCATAACTTTGTGGACTTGTGGACCGCGACCGGGTTCATTCCTATTTCGCCACAGCATGATCGCCTGTTTTGTCACGTTTCAATAACTGTAAATTTATTCGCAATTTCATTGAACTGATATATTTTAAGTGACAGGTGATGTTTGAAAACCTCATGCGGATTGCTTCGGGACTGACCATGACTCGAGTGATTACGAACACAAGCGAAGTCCTTATTCACCAGTTGTTTTTAGTACAATAATTACATGATGTAGAAAACTGTATTTAATTAACAAGAAAGGGGCGAAAAGAGCGACGTTTACTAACCCTTGACTTTAATATGAAAATACATTTTCTGAGCATAATAATTGTTTAAAATATTTTACCAGCAAATATTTTATATGTTGTTTTCCTCCCGTTGTTACTTTCAATAACGGTTAACTTAATTTCCTATCAGACGTGTGAGCTTGAGCTTTTCGCCCGCGTCAAGGTCGGTTATATCGCGTTTCCAAGAGAACTCTTCAAATGTCCGGGATAAAAACTATCCTATGTTCTTTCTCAAGGTCAACTCTATCTCTGTACCAAATTTCATTAAAATCAGTTAAGTGGTTTACACGTGAAAGCGTAACAGATAGACAGAGTTACTTTCACATTTTAACAATATTAGTAGGGATTAGTTTAGTGCTTGTAATGTATCAACGGATGGACGGCGTCGTCGTGGGCGACCTAGGAAGCGGTGGCGAGACGACCTTAACGCTTACCGCGCAGGCTGGTTCCATGCGGCCCAGAATAGAGAGTCGTGGAAGGATTTGGGGGAGGCCTTTGCCCAGCAGTGGGACACAGTGGGCTAGAGAAAAAAAAAAAAATGTATCAGACGATATTCTTACCTCATTGCCTTGACTTCAACACCTACGCAAATAGGGGTGGCCATTTCCTAGTAAGACTTTTTTTTTCACTAAAGGGACTATTCCACGTACTTATACGCTAGAAACTGGATTCTATGTATTAGTATAATAACGTTATGTAGTGTTAAGTTATAGAATGAAATATTTATTTATTTGGATGATTGAGATTTACAATAAGGTAAAATTCGGATAGGTATTTCCAGCGTACGAATATTTTGTGGTTGATGAATGAAAATCGGAAATTATTATTATTACTAACAGCGTTTAACAAAAATTCCGCATTGCGTTGCGTATGTGATGTCGTTTCAACAAATTATGATTGACTTGTGTTTAACGTTGATGTTTCGATATTTCCAAGATATGTAATTAATAATATCATTCTTATTTCTGTAGTTTTAAATATGGATTCTGAAAGTTTATTTACGTTATTGCGTAAGCTTTCCATATTTACGTAAAGTCAGAGCAAAGATTCATTTAAAAGTGAATTAAAATAGATTTTTAAAGATGTAATTACTGTAATGTAGTTCATGTTTGTTTTAAAATCGCTTTTTGTTTGTGTACATTATTAAAAGCCACTCGCGAAGTTACGAGTGAAGTTTGTTAAATAACGTTTGTGTATCAATCGACGCCTCAAAAGAAACCACTTAACCACGTCTTGTTGTTTTACATTTTGTTTTGACACAATGCAGAGGTGACCTCCGCAATCAATTATTAAATTATTCTCAGTAAAAGCTATTACAATATAACATTCCACAACTTTCACAAAAGTTAGTCTCAAAACTAAGCAAAGCTTGTGTTATGAGTGATAGACAAGTGATACAAACTAAACACAGAACAAATGATCGTGCTCATCACACACGTATGTCATAGGTGCAGACCAGTCACTAGACCAACAGGCCAGTCGCTGAAGAGTAATATACCTTAGCAACAATATAGGCTATTAGTTGGCAGATTATTCATGGCCTGGATAAAGAAATATTTTGGTGATATTGTGCTGTTACAAAATCGACATCGCAGACGTTCTGTTTTTATACTTCGGTGTTTTGATTACATTGTGCATTGCGACTTGTGCTGTACTGTATCGAGTTGTTGCTAATGTAAGACATTGTAACGGGTTACGCGGTCACTAAAATATTGATAGCGTATTGCAATTGTATGCTATTTCAAGTAGTCTTAAATACTAACCTTTCTCAATGAGTTTTCTTTGGAAAGTTATGAAAATCAAAGCTAACTCTCTTCTACCAGCAGTAAGGAGGATAATCCTTGGACCTTTTCTCAAAAATTCTAGTACCATGCACAAGAACGCCCAGACGTAGAACAAGCATTTGTGGATCACATAAGTACTTCTTCCTACGCGAGAATCGAATCCACGCTGTCGCGCATAGTCTGTTTGGCGTGCTGATCTACTGAACTTAGGTATACCATTCTGCTGTCCCTGCACTTATTTGACAGAAAATCTAGGACTAGGAAAAACTAGAAAATAAAGACCATGCGAATTATGCGAATGCCTGATACAACTGTTTATTCATTACTATATTCTCAGGTGTATATACGTCTTTTCTTTGTTCTTTTCCACGCTTAGATTATTTATTTACCCTTTTTACACATTAAAAATGTACGGTGTCGGACTTAATACCTAAGGCATTCTCTACCAGTCAACCAAATGTTAATGCAGAGATATCAAGAAGTAGGTGTATTTATAATTCATACCCGCAATCTTTTAAAGTATATAATTTAACTAACAGAATAATGTTCATCTCTCTCCAGGCTAGTATAAAACTGATGTTGTTGAACTAAAGTAGTTGTGCCTTCTCTTTATACAACAGCGTTCAATGTAATTGACATTCACTAGTTTGAATGTCAGGTCGCGGGCCTATAAATATGACTAATCTGATCTCGTGACGTCACGTGACTGGTGTGACGTTGACCACTGTGTACTCTAGTTGTTATTAGATAGTTCAACATTGTATAAAGGAAAATGCCTAACAAGGACTTTGTCTTGATTCTTTGTCTTGTAATTGCACCATGCGATTGACTGAAGTGATTAACTCTTTACCTATTTTAAAGCATGTGATTCCCTTATAAGTCAGCTTTATGAGATATTATATTTATGCATTTCATTTGTCATTTTGCACCAACTCTTCACATTTACTGAAATATTTAGTTAATGTAAAACAGCCTTGCAACTTTTCATAATTCCTATTTTTGTAAAGCTTCTAGTCTCGGACTATCATTTCTATATGCTTACTTTACAAAGAGTAGCAGGTGTGAAAGAGAGACCGCTAACGCCGTGTCGCATGCTCTCTTGCTTCCACGACCAAAGGTGGTCAACCTTCAGCTCTTAATAAGGTTTGATTTCTTTACCGCTTTGCAAATATTATCATAACATTAACTGTTGACAGGGTCAGTGGCCGACAATGTCTCGTTATTAATGATATTATTTAATCTGCTAATCGTCTTTGTACAGCCATATGTAGTCATATGATCTTTTTCCAAGATTGATTGTACAAAGACTCACTTTCTTTTATAAATTGTTTTTACATACTTAACTTCATTTAAATAGTAGCTGTAGCCCGCGAGCCCTCTCGCTACAAATCAAAAATCCCACGGGAACATAAAATCGGGATTAAAACTATCCTTTGTGTTAATCCTTGCGATAAATTATCTATGTACCAAGTTTTGTCTAAATCTGTTCAGTGGCTTTTGCGTGAATGAGTAACAAACATCATCAACTTTCTCGTTTATGATATTAGTAGGAAGATCCTTCTTCCTTCACAAACACACTACTCTATTAATTAATATTGTTAATGAAAACTATGTTCTTTTAGTAACAATATCTTTTATAACAGTTTGTTTCTGAACTTCATTATTTTCACATCAGCGTTGGTCGGCCGCCGTCCACAGATGCATTAAACTTCAATTAGCGCCATTCCCTGAGGACAGCGTAAAATATTACTAGTAATATGAACAATGTTGAAAGCTGTTATAAAGGATCAAATTGTTAATTCAGCTTTATCGGATTCAAATAAAAAAATAAACTTGTTTACAAATAAGAGTTTGTACGCAATTGGCAAAGCATTTGGATTTAAAGTCAAAACAATATTTGAATTAGACTTTCAAAAGTTATTAGTGATTATTGATTCTAGATTCACTTTTCCAAAGTTCCATTACCTACTTAAGAAAAGTGCCTACCTAATAAGTTATTCGTTCTGAAATACATTTAGTTAATTAATATTTTTTTAGATTAAACTAAATTAAACCTTAAAAAATATATGTACATACAGGTATCACACAGAGACAGAGACGCTAAATATATTCTAATAGACTCACTGCTGTATCATTACTTAACTGTTATCAATGTAGTGGGCGTACGAGATACTTGACCCCTCGATAAGGGGCAGTAAGGCCTCGAAACAGATTCAACAGTGGAAGTGTACAAATATTGACGAATATCCAAAGCATACATTGTTACCCAAGACACAGGTTATGACGTCCAGTAGGCTGGGTTTCTATTGTAGGTAAGCCACTGAAATTCTCCTAAACGGCTAGACCGATTTGAAGGAAAATTTTCCGATACGTTTCGACGGCGTCTTTGATGGTACCGGCGGATCATTTAGTGTATGAATAAACTTTAAGCTTACCTCATAGCAAGTTTATAAAACAATCGTTTTACCACTAAATTATAAAAAAATCTTTGCTCATAAATCCTTTCTTAAGAAAGTGGTAGACTCCGCGTCATTTTACAAGTTTTCGTGGTATATATTAACGTAGCAAATATCCTTGTAAGATTCTCTGGTAGGTACTATCCAACCAAGCCAAAAACGAGTAGCTATTGAGTGCTATCAGCGTTGTTCGCTGTCGATCGAGCGTAGATCTAACTCGTGCCACTGAGGAATTGGAGCTAGTATCAGCTAGTGTCGGTTTTATTGAAACAGAACTCGATTCTGTGAAGAATAATCCTTCTGCAGTATTCTAGAATATCACAAATACATATTACCTACTACCTGCAATAGAACCGCACCTTGGTCTGTCTCGGGCTTTCCATGTCTGTTATCATACAATTTGTTTATGTTATTTACACACGAGGTACTCAGATATATTATTGTAATAGTGCGATAGTCTGAGAGATAATAATAAATAGTTATGAGACAGGCACAAACTAAAAACAGAAATATATACACTATGTTTGTCGATTATAAAAAGGCCTTCGATTCTGTCCCACATAGCTGGTTAATTTACATTCTAGAACATTACAAAATACACCCTGATATAATTTC
Source organism: Trichoplusia ni (assembly GCF_003590095.1). Taxonomy (NCBI): domain Eukaryota; kingdom Metazoa; phylum Arthropoda; class Insecta; order Lepidoptera; family Noctuidae; genus Trichoplusia; species Trichoplusia ni. The sequence continues at coordinate 1,043,612 of NC_039500.1, forward strand.
TTTTCTAAGCGCTACCATGCTGCAGTGGGAAACCAAACTTAAACTACTAAATAACAATTCCTCCACGTCTGAGCCCATTAAAATAAAAAGAGGAATATTTCAAGGGGATGCACTAAGCCCGTTGTGGTTTTGTATGGCACTAAACCCGTTGTCAGAGCTCTTAAATAATACTGATATAGGATTTAAATTAAAATATAATAGTTCCGTACACGTCCTGTCTCACCTACTTTACATGGACGATATTAAACTCTACGCAGGCAGTAATGCTGACTTGACACAACTAGCTGACATAACACAAGCGTTTTCTAACGATATAAAAATGACTTTTGGGGTGGATAAATGTAAAACATTTTCTATTAATCGCGGTAAATTACAGACTAACACATACACATTAGAAACAGGTGAAATTGTAGAGCCGATGGATGAGCATAGTATGTATAAATACTTAGGATTCCACCAGTCTAAACAAATTCACCACAAACTTGCAAAATTAGAATTGACAAATAAATTTAAAGTTAGATTAAACCAGATTTTAAAAACTCATTTGAATTCCAGAAATACTATAAAAGCTATAAAAACTTACGCGGTACCAGTCCTTACGTATTCTTTTGGTGTCATTAAGTGGTCGCAAAGCGATTTGACTAAACTGCAACGCGTCATCAATACGCGTATGACAGCGAATAGGAAACATCACCCCAGATCGTGTATTCAGCGACTCACATTATCTCGTCAAGACGGTGGCAGAGGCCTCATAGACATAACTAACTTACACAGCAGCATTACAGAAAAATTACGCAATTATTTTTACACTAAGGCCGAACATTCACAACTTCATAAACGTGTAGTAGAAATAGATAGTCGACTTACCCCACTTAACTTGAACAATTTGAATTTTGAACTGAAATCTGTAAGTAGACAACAGAAAATGAACATGTGGTCACAAAAGTCTCTGCACGGGAGGCACCTCGCTGATCTCAGCCAAGAACATGTCGACAAGAATGCGTCGAACGAGTGGCTGCGGCGGGGTGAGCTCTTCCCAGAAACGGAGGCTTTTGTGATCGCTATCCAAGATCAGGTAATTGACACTCGCAATTATCAAAAATTCATAACCCGTATCCCAAACCTTCCTTCAGATTTATGTAGACGATGCCACAGTAGTTCAGAGACGATTCAACACATTACTGGCGCTTGTAAATCCATTGTGCAGACGGATTACAAGCACAGACACGACCAGGTTGCAGCTATAGTACATCAGAACCTAGCCTATAATCACTCTTTCTTCCCACAAAAACTGGCATATTACAAGTATAAACCTAGCACAGTTTTAGAAAATAATAAAATAAAAATTTATTGGGATCGAACAATACTCACAGATAAAACCGTACATTTTAACAGACCCGATATCACACTACTAGACAAAATCCAGAAGTCCGTGTATTTGATTGATATAGCTGTATGTAATACACATAATCTTGTCACTACTTACAGCGAAAAAATGGCAAAGTATGTTGACCTAGCTAGTGAGATTAAAAAGCAGTGGCAAGTAGATTCCGTAAGAATAATACCCATTGTCATATCGACAACTGGTGTAGTCCCGAAGAGCCTTCAGCCCAACCTTGACTTAGTCGATATGCCTAAATCCACATTAATACTCATGCAGAAAGCCACACTTCTAAATACCTGTCGTCTCACACGCAAATTCCTTACAACCGCATCAAACAACTAAAAAAAAAAAAAAAAAAAAAAAAAAAACGTAGGTATATATATTAAGACTAACACACTTGGTCATGGCCCGTGTGTTAGCTTTCTTCTACCCCTTCTGCTTGGAAGGGAGACTGTAAAAAGTAAAAATATTAATATAATAATAATATATCACTTGAAATAAAAAAAATATCGAACTATGTAGACATACATCCACACTTGTCTGTTTTGATACGAAAGGAACCTGATCAGGGGTACTTATGGACTCCCACCTTTCTCCTTAACCTGTAAGAGTCCTAGAGCTATCTCGGGGAAGGTAATGCGTAATAAGAGGAACCCCTCGTCGTACCCCGATGGTGAACGTGTCCACCTCTCTACACCCAGCCCCGCACTGGTGTCCCCTCTTCATCGTAGGACATAGGCCATCTAGTAGCAGTCACCGCCTGCCTATTTCTTACATGTAAAGGAGGTGAATTTCCGAAATCAAAATGGTCCACTACATAATAATAGCCTAATGTACAACTAATAATAATAATAATAATAATAACTGTGTCAACCTGTCAACAAGCTGTTTCTGAAATATTTTTATTTTTTTCGTTCATTTACCATATTTTAGTAGGTATACAATATAATAATATTTATAATTTAAACAAGAACTTCAAATAAAATCATAAATTCAGCAGAAACCAAATAAACGTTAAAATAAAAATGAGCCCGTCGTTACGACTTGTAATGACATACGTCAAACATAAAAAACAAGAAATCCGGAACAGTCTTTTATACAAATGTTGACACGACTTCAAGCTAGAGCAGCACGCCTTCCATCCCCGGACTCGTCGCCGAGCTCCGCCTCGCAGCTGCCGCCGGACCGAGGTTCAGCGACGGCAGTTGCAGTCGCGTCGAGCTCCAGCGACGAGTACTACTCCCCGCCGACGTCGCCAACACCTGTACGTCGGCAGGGGAGGCGCCGGCCGCCGAGCAGCTTGGCGCCCTCAGGCCAACCGGCCTCGAACAGGGCTCCCGCTCCCGGTGGTGTAGTGCAGCGCATGAAGTGGACTCGACCCATGAACGAGAATGTCATGCGCGCCTACTATGGGGCGACAGGGGGAGGAACTAACCTCACCGCGTACCGTGCAAGAATGCTCTCTCTGTTTCGGGCCCTTGAACCGGACGTTGACGTATCGGCACAGCGATTATCGGATCAGGTGCGGGTCATCCAACGTAATCGCAGGTTGGATGACGCGACGCTTGATCGATTGCGTTCTGAGGTGCGGATTAGCCCTGTCGTCAGTGCCCCGTCACTAACGGTAGTGCCAATGCATGGCACGCCGCCTACCAACTTTGATGGGGAACATGACGACGGTGCTATAACTGTAAGTACCCAGTGCAATGATCTTATAAGGAGTACTTTGGAGGATGTGATTCGAGAATATCGGACTTCCCCTCCGGGACTTAGGCCCCGAGTACCTCGTTTGCCCATGCATAATAAAAATAAGGCCATAATGGGTGTCCTAGATTCACTGCTCCCAACCTATTTTGAGAGCAGTGTAGACCTCACCGACACGCACTCGATCTTGTACTGTGCGGCTCTAACGGCATGTCGTGTAGCTAATGTTGCAATAAGACCAAATAACAACGCTACACGACCAAAACCAGCCGTTCCAGCTTGGCAGTGCAGGATCGAGCAGCGTATTGCGGGAGCTAGGACACTCATTGCAAAATTAAAAACCTTCAAAGAGGGTAATTCTAGACCGAGAGTGATGCGCTTTGTAAAGCGGGCATTCGCTGGGACTAATATTAGTCCCAGTGAATACTTTTCTCGTGTTACAGAGCGCATCGACTTTTACAAACAAAAAGTATATGCATGGGCAAACCGTATTCGACGGTATAAGTGTCGGGTGGAGCGATATCACTTGAATCGCATGTTCCAAAAAGATGAAAGATGGGTATACAGAACATGGGAGCGACCTGGACTAGGTGTGGATGATGGGAGCCTACCGGATGATGATGCCACTAAGTCATTTTGGCGCAGCATTTGGTCGGAGCCTGTCAGCCACGCTGAATGCGATTGGATGAGAGAGGTCGAACAATCATGTGAGCATATACAAGAAATGGGGGCAATAACTATCAGCCCCCAAGATGTAGCAACTGCGACCCGTTCGCTGTCCAATTGGAAAGCCCCTGGACCGGACGGATTGCAGAACTACTGGCTTAAGTGGCTACGGAGCTCGCATGATTGTCTGGCATCTCAATTCCAATCTGTCATAGAGTCAGGAAAGCTCCCATTGTTCTTTACTACAGGTAGTACCCATCTGCTCCACAAAACGGGTAGTACCACGGACCCAAAAAATTATAGGCCTATTACCTGCTTGCCTTCGATTTATAAACTTCTTACGTCCATTCTGAGAGAAAAGATAACTAATCATATAAATACATATTCCATCATGTCTGCCTCTCAGAATGGATGTAGAAGTGGATCCCGTGGTACTAAGGAGCTACTCCTTATTGACATGTCCATTTGCCAGCAGGTTCGTCGCTCTAAAAAGGATCTTTCGACATGCTGGATAGATTACAAGAAGGCCTATGACTCGGTGCCGCATACATGGCTCTTGAGGGTGCTGGAGTTGTATAAAATTAATGCAACTCTACGCACCTTTTTGATGACATGTATGCGGCAGTGGAGTACGGTGCTTCGCTATCCAGGGTGTCGGGAAATCCTACAGAGTGGAGAACCTATCAAGATTGAGAGGGGAATATTCCAAGGTGACAGTTTGAGTCCCCTGTGGTTTTGTTTAGCCTTGAATCCTCTTAGCACTCTGCTTGAGAATTCAAGGCTAGGCTATTCGTTGCGGAGAGGAAGCCAGGTTATTTCCCACTTGTTATACATGGATGACTTAAAATTATTTGCTTGCACCAAATTGCAACTGATGAAGTTACTGAAGATCACTGAAAGCTTCAGTAATTCCATCAGAATGGAATTTGGTGTTGACAAATGTGCAGTCATGCATGTAAAACGAGGTGGGATTGTAGAATCCCAGGGTATACAGCTCTCAGATTCTATAAACCTGAGGTCCCTCTCCTCAACGGAAACCTACAAATACTTGGGTATGTCAGAGGCGTTAGGCATTAATGTCGTTGACATGAAACAATCGTTACAGACACGTTTCTTTGGCCGCCTGAATAAGGTACTAAAAAGTTCTTTATCGGGCGGTAACAAGGTGCGTGCCTTTAATGGTTGGGTCATGCCAGTGATTATGTACTCCTTTGGCATACTCAAGTGGACACAGACCGAGCTGGACGCCTTGGATAGAAGAGTCCGCACACTGCTCACCGCAAATCGAATGCACCACCCGCGATCATCGGTAATGAGGTTATATATCCCGCGAAAGTGTGGGGGGCGAGGCTTCTTAAACGCCAAGACCCTTCATAATCGCGAGATAAGTAACCTCAGGGAGTACTTCCTCCGAATGGACGTGGGGATGCATCGAGATGTTGTGGCAGTGGATAAGGCCTTCACTCCGCTCTCTCTAGGCAAAGAGAACTGGCGCAAACCTGTCGTACTAAGCGTCAAAGACCGCAAAGATGTATGGCAAAGCAAGGAGCTACACGGACGCTATTATCGGACTCTTCATGGAGCCGATGTAGATTTCTTAGCGTCCGTGGCCTGGCTACGCTTCGGTGATCTTTTTGGTGAAACCGAAGGGTTTGTTTGTGCAATTATGGATGAAGTTATCTTGACAAATAACTACCGGAAATATATAATTAAGGATGGTACAGTTGACATCTGTCGGGCATGTCACTGTCCCGGTGAATCCTTGAGACATATAGTTTCGGGTTGTTCTCGTCTTGCTAACGGCGAATACTTGCACAGACATAACCAAGTGGCCAGGATTATCCATCAGCAGCTTGCTTTGAAGTACAAACTTGTGGAATCTGAGGTGCCGTACTATAGGTATGTTCCCGACCCAGTTCTCGAAAATGGTCATGTCACATTGTACTGGGATCGATCTATCATCACTGACAGGACTATTGTAGCCAATAAGCCTGATATAGTGGTGATAGATCGATCAGAACGTCGAGCAATGATTGTTGATGTCACCATCCCCCATGACGAGAACCTCGTGAAAGCGGAAAAAGAAAAACAATTGAAATATTTGGATTTAGCTCACGAGGTTGTCGACTTGTGGGAGGTGGACTCGGCAATCATTGTCCCGATAGTCGTGAGTGTCAATGGCTTGATAGCCAAGAGCCTCGATCAACACCTTATGAGGCTCTCGTTGGGCGTCTGGGTCAAGGGTTTGATTCAGAGAGCGGTACTTCTGGACACGGCGCGCATCGTGAGGAGGTTCCTCTCTCTGGAGCCCTGACCACCGGCAGCTTGGGCCCTGTTCCCGTTGCCGGTTGGACACTATTTTTTATATTTTTAAATGTATGTTGTTTTTTTATATATATTTAAAAATGTAATTTATATGTATTTAAATGAAATAAAGGAAATAATAATAATATCATGGGACAACTCACACACGGTTATCTGATCCCAAGCTAAGCAGAGCTTGTGTTATGGTAACCAGACAACTGATAAACTTACTTATATATTTCTAAATACATACATATTATAGATAAATTACACCCAGACACCGGAACAAATACTAATATATAACGGTGTTATCGAGGTTGTAACTATTAGCACATGATAAGATCTCATCGTATTTTACCTTCACTCGCCCTTTTTTACTGGGACTATGTAAAAGTGTATCACGTATGGTGATTGCTGGTCCCTTTTGATTATTTGCAAATCAGTTATATGACCAGTGTCAAAATTTAAAAAATATCTAAGTATGGAATCTCATGGATAATAAAATGTAATATTAACGACTGATTTCAATATTCTATTAATTAATTTTGGCTACTGGAAAAAGAATTTTAGCATAATCTCCAATCCATTTATCCTCATTCTATTTCAACCTCCTTCAACGATTGATATTTATATTAAAAACTTTACTTCATGGTATCAATGTTTAGCTCTTGAATTAAGGTCAATCAGACGTTTCATTAACTTTTATTTTCTTGATTTATTTCTATAAATACTAGCTGCTATTGACCACTTATTGTAACAGTTATATACTATGTCGTAACTAGAACAGCTAAGAGCTTAACTACTTCATGCAATGGAAACATTTTATACACACGCCAAATATTGCAATACCGTATTCCATTGTCAACTTTCAACCTCCACTGGTCACATACGCTATCACAGCTCAAACAACAAAAACTAACATTTAACCTGCCCTTCAAATTCGCACTAAAATTTAAATAGGAAACCTAACCTTCGGAACTTGTGAATAAAGGTTATATTCCCACGTGGAGTTATATCAATTGTGCACTTGGTTATATTCTGTAAAGTACTTCTAAAAATAAGATCCTTTGTGTGGGCTAGCTAACTGCTTGTTCCCCTGGCGGACGTTCGTTATCATGTGAGGTATCGTGTATCGGCGGGAACAGACCATTAAGGCTTAATAGCTTTATTGGCAAGATTAATACTAATAAAATGTTCCTTAGATCGAGGATATTGTCCTTCTTTCTTTCCATCATTGTGTCTTTTTTGCCCTCAAACGTGGTACATGACTGTTTGCAGTACTAACGCGTCACGATGAAAGTAGGTAATTTCTTACGATCGTGATATTACCATGGAAAGTTCTAGTACTAAAGTGCAATTTTTATTCCAATTATTTCTCATTTCATATTTTTACAATCTCTAGGGGAAATAATATATCTGAGCAGTCTAGGTCACATTCAAAACACAACCTAGGTATAAAGCCTCGAATTTGATATGTTCAAAATAATACGATTTGTCTAATTACTTACAAGTATTGTAATTTAATACCACATATTGTTGTTCTTGATCGAACAATAGTCATGTATCCAAATGCCGAATTTAAATCATGCGATTTCGAAATCAATTTTGGGATTTGTGTGAACACGCCAGTTATTGATCCAGGGTGTTCAGATTCAAGCTCTGGCCGAGCCTGGCTTACTGCCAGTATCCGCTTTCAGCAAATACTCGGTTATAACTGCATTTGCCGTATTTACGTCACATCCGAATTCCTGTCGTCGTGGGCTGACTTATTCAGAGCTTAATTTCTTGCTGATTAATAACGAGATGAGTAATTGCAACGCCGGCTAAGTTTAAACGCAAATCCTCGTAAACAGGGAAACTCGCGCCAAAATAATTTTGTAATTTTAGCACACTTTGTTATAAGTACAACTTTGTGCCTGCTGTTGGATTAAGATAATGGTTTTGTCCTTTAAATTTTGTATTTGCATATTATTTTCTAAAAGGGATTTTGAGAAAACATTTTCAAGTGGAATTTCATCCATTTGGACGCTAAAGTACCTTTGTCATAGTACTTATTATAATATAGAATACCTTAAAGAATATATTTTTCTTTAGGAGAAGAAAAACATTATAGCCTTCATTTTATTTTTCCAGATTCGTTAAAGACCTTGAAGACGGTTTCGTCAGGCATCGGCCGACGGCCCGGCTGCGGCAGTCGGCATCCATGGGTGCTTCCACGTCGTACAACGAGGTGATACCGCCACCGCTCCCGCCGCCGCCCGTGGGGCTCACGCAGGGCCGCCGCGTGGACACCTCGCTCAGACGCCTGGAGATGGTACATGATGACCTGTTCCAGTTGTAGCGGTCGAAGCAGCGCAGGTGAGTGTCTTAGATTTCGCTAATAAGAGAGGCTAGATTTGATTATTAGAGCCAACGGCTCTAATCTTCTTAAGTCTGTTTTGTATAAATATTTCTATGGCACACTGTAGCATGAAGGCATCCAGAACTCTTAATCTTGAAAGACAAATTGAGAGTACTCTGAAATACTCTGAATGGCAAAATCATTTCTCCCCTTACTTTACACGTTCTTCGCTATTTCCGAAAACTTTTTCGACCCAAACATGATTTTTCCGAGTCTGTTTTTAACTCTCGCGTTCGTGTATTGTAGCATCTACTCTACCCTACATTTCAATTTACGACTTCATTTCGTTGAAATGTTGGATTAACTTGATAATGCCGTCACTAACGGTGGCTGGGGAGTGTCGAGGCCGATCAGTGCATAGATACAACGCTTTCTTTACGATCGGAGAACACACGCTATTTCAGGAAAAGGGCGACAATCACTTCCCATTTCGAACGTGATCTCGTTTATTGTACTCTCAACTTGATGACTTGAGAAGTATCTAAGCAGTTCCGTAGTAAACCCTATAATAAAACCGATCTTGTACTTGTTATTTCGACAATGTCATTAAATCTGATTAATTTAAAAGTGTGATAGTTAATAGATAAGTTTTAAATGGTTTTCCGCCTATGTTTTATTTTGCATGTAGATAATATTGAATACGTTATCTTCGCACGTTGAGGACCAGTGCATCGTAAATTTAATACCTTGCACTTTTTGCTTAGTGAGGTCTATACGTTCGTTCACTTGAGGATATATTACTTGCAGTATCTGGGTTACCCTTCCTTTATCTTCGCTTCGTAGTTCATATCCTGTCTGTCCCCGTCTGGTGGCTAGTTCTATAAAGTAGGTCATCGATATATGACGTAGAGGGCAGCACTGTTCTTTAATCAGATTGTTTTACGTATGAAAGCATTAGTGTAGTATTTTTTTAGAGGATTTCCATGTCTGGCTAGCAATTTCTCCGTTCAAGTTCCACAAAACAATACTAATTTGGGTGGACATTTCTATCTGCCATTCGTGATCTGTGGCCTCTAATATCTAAAGCTGATAATTAACAGTACCCGTGTTAGTTTTATTAATTTTGATTTCGGTACTTGCGCTGATGTCTTACAAGGTTTATACGGGAGTGACAACTCCGGTCGCAATGTCTGCAAGCAAATTGTGTTGACTTTGGTGGTTGTGCCATTCGTTAGTCAGGTATCTGCCATTATTCAGACACAAAATGTATATCTTTGTATTTTTTGTATCAATGTTTCTCAAAAGAGATGTTGGCTCAGTCTAACTGACATTACATTTCTATTGACACGGCTCTTTCGCAGCCATCACATTTACGATCCGAAATGATGTGTTAGTATTTATTGTGATAGCTATCTGTGTGCTATATGTGTGAGCATCTTTTTATTGCAATGTTTGACGTCATTGCGGCTTTACAGTAACGCTAGAACGCATGTAGATTTGTTTTTCATATTTTTATGACCATGATTCGGGTGGTCGTCTGTGAGAGTTTTATTACATACAGGCTTCTAAATCTAGATCACAGGTCTGTATTGTTTAAATACATGAAAAATATATGAATGTATTAGGTAAAGAGTAATTCTGTATTTCGCCGTGTCTCCAGGTGGATACTGGATAGATTTAAGTTTTTTTAAGTGACCATGTTTTATTCAAAATCTAAGGTGGATTATCGTCGCTCTAGTAAGAGATCTGCAGTAATATTATGACAATGTCGATCCTAGAAAACAATTTCAAATTGTTTTGTCTATTGATTTAGATACTTTGTCCGTAAATGATGTATCGACCTTTTTTGATACTTTAAATGGGACTTTTATAACATTGTTCCTATTTTTCCCTTTAGCCCCAAAGGAATATTGAATCACCTTCCTGTCTTCCTTCCAGTGTGTATTAAAAAAAATGTCTAAGCTCAATTATGGGATGCAGTGTAGCGTAAAATGATTGAGTACTATTTGTCGAACAAAAATCAAAACCATTTTCTCCGATTATTTTAAATTAATATCGTACAGATTACCTATGACAGCACTGAAAAGAACATGGCAACCTAAAATTCAATTTTGTAAGTTTAGAAAAAATCTCCAAATGTCAGTGCAATGTTTGTCGTTATTCTATTTTTTTATGTGCTTTTAGTACGTCTGGCATCGGGCAGGGTTTATCATACAAACTGTATGTGTAATATAATAATAACAAAATTTGGACTCCACATCAATTAGTCGAATTTATTAGATACATTTGTATCTTTATATACTACTGCGTGATTCTTTATCTTTATTGCGTTATAACAGCTATTGTTATTTAATGTTCTGAGATAACAGTTACTCGTGTAGGACTGAATTATCATTATTTAATTACCAAATATACTCATTTTGTATCGATATTCTACGGAACATTTTATTAGTTGAGAATATGAATTGGTTGTTTATAACGCTTTTGTACGTACTCTTTACTTTTTTGTAAGGGCCAAAAGTTGGTACCATTATATACACGGTGATTTTTTAGTCGTGTTACAAAAGCAGCCCAGTTCATGTAACCGACGTAAAATACCCCTAGGCGCGATTTTTTTTTTATCAACTAAGATAATAAGTACGAAGAAAATAAAACAAAAGAAATCTGAAATATACTCTTAAAAATGATAAAATTGCCGCCGCCCGCGCCCTTCACCATCGTTACAAGGCTCGGTCCGCGCTCGCAACAGAGCTGTGTTTCTAAAAAACTACGATTTGCAACATAATATTGAATAAAAATTGCATTTTTTTTCAAATCTCATAAATACCTATTTTTTATCATGAACGTGTTCTAGTCATTGGATACATGAACTGGGCTGCTTTTGTAAGACGACTAAAAAATCACGGTGTATACTAATATCATAAAGAGGAAATTTTACATAAATATTACATGTATTTCGGACCACTCAGTCAGCAGTTAAAAATAAAATTGATGTATCTCTTTCTTGAATTTCAACTCTTAAAGATATTATTTTATCCTTAAGGATCTTTTTATTTCGATTTAGAAGAGGAATTTATAACTTGAAAAAAAATTAGCCCTATATTAATTCCTTTTACAACAAGTCTCTTGCATTAGGTATAATGGCATGTAATGATGGATTTAATTAAGATATTAATAAATAAAAATAGACGATTTGAATGGATGAATCCCATTCAAACGGTCGGAATCAAATAAATATACTTATCATTGACATCTCATTCCAGGTATGCGCGGTTGAACTAAACGCCATGCGCCTGCGCTGTGCTGACGTCACAGCAATCGGTCGCTGCGACCATCAACTGCGATTTTGAACCGTATTACAAAGCCTTCAAATCAAGTATTTAAACGACAACCCAATTTTAAGACGTATTTGTCTTCAAACGTCTTAAAGTTAGCTTCCTTTGAGTATTGGAAAGTGAAAGAGATGGCGCTATATGTCCTTATAGCTCCGTCCCTCTCTAGCACGGGTTATAATCGTGATAATACGGCTTCGTGTCGCAGGTCGTCGCACTGAACACTCAAGTACAGTCGGTGAGTCAGTCGTGAGGGCATTAAGTGATATTAGATCAATTCGACAAGTTATGTGATGGAGAATACGTCTTAGTATAGATAAGACAGAGGGGCACAAGATGTTTGAGACTTGTAGATGTTTCTAGAAGGTTTATATTCCTTTTTAGAACTTTCTCGAGGAGAAGATCTGGAAAGAGTCTGAGTTTGATATGAATGGATAACCCTTTATGATAAGAATAAAATGCAAGACCTATAATGGGATTGATGTTTGACGTTATGTGCTGTTGGGTTTTTCTTTTCTATTTCACGGGCAATAATTTAGCAAGGAAAGAAATAAAATTTGAAAGATACACAAAAATCTTATAAAAGTATGTTTTTGATTCTTTTTCGATCATACTCTCAATATTGAGGTTTAAATAACAGCTATTGTTTTTGTATTTATCACCCGTCAGCTGATAATGATTAACCTACATAGGTAATCGATCTGCCAATCGGTTGAGATAAGATTTCGTTCTGATTTTGTGTTCTCAATTTAGGAAGTTGTTTACAATCTTTTTTTTTAATTTATCTATACTTCATTAGTTATCTTTGGCAGGCTTTGACTTGATGTAAAGGCTACAAAAAGCCTAAAAAAGCAATTGAGATTACCAAATATAATATTCAAATTGATTTTATGAGTTTTTAAAAGAAGTTGAAGGGGAGTAGTTCAAATTTTTTTTTATTATCTGTTTAAAAGTCAGTCTGGGGCATAAGTTGTTTGGGTTAGAGTATTGTTCCGCTAAAGATAATTTTACTTTTCTATAGTTCTATCCTACATCATTTTAAAGAATTATCTGGTAAGAAATTAAAATATTACGAGAATTCCATTTGTATACTAAACCACAAGGAAATCAATGTATATGAAGACTATAATTAAACATTTGTCGATAAGTTCACGGTAATGATCATCTACTTTTAATTCTGGCCCATAATTAATAATTTGTTTTTCCAAGATACCTACACAAGACCTAGATCACATTATCACTTAATTATCAATACTATATGTAATCTCAGCCCCACGCGACTCATCGTCTAAGTGATATAACTATAATACATAATAATAAAATGTTATTATATTAATACATATTATATCAATAACTTAATGTATGGAGTTTGAGAACATGTGACTTAAATACAACTGTTATAAATGATAACATTCTTGAAACTGCACTTTTTCGGCCATTTTTATTCAGTATACTGTATCCTTCCGAGCTGTAAACTACCTCACAATTACATTACATTTTGTAACCAAACTGCAGGATCATTATGAAACATACGACAGCACTGCGAATATGTGACTGTTATTTATATCAGCTTAATGGCCTCGAGAAATAAAATTAAAAACGAAAAAATATTTTTTTGGAAACTATGATGCGGTAATGTGACTACGTGATATCCCTGCCGGTTGTTTAGTTTGTCTTTCATATCTATTTCCCGTTAAAGGAATGTTCGAGCATTGATCACCACAATAACCTTAATTTAATTTAAATCACATGTTATCAAACTCAAACGTAACGTCCCTATCATTTCTGGAGTACGCTCTAGTGGCACTAAATATTTGTACGTGTTTGTTGAGCTTCGTAAACAAAGAAACTGTATTAAATTTATTTAGATACTAAAAAACGATAAACAATCTTGTTGTGTCTATTTTTGTCTAAAAACTCAGTTTTTAAAAAAAAAAACGTGACAAAAAACAAGACAAAAGATTATCTTATTCATTATCAATAAAATATGCCAGTAGTTTTTATTTTTAAAATTAATTCATCAAGACTAGGCTTTTCTATAGTAGAATTGTTTATCTTTTGAAAGTACCTAAATAAATATAATATATCTAAATAACTGTAGCTCTATGTTATGTAATTCATAGTTAAATTATCTATGTAAACTGTTTGTATGTAGCTTTCAATAAAACTATATGTTAAGAGTAAGTTATATGTTAATATGTTTAGCAGAAGTTATCAGATCGATATAAACTATGAATTATTGAGAATACCAAAAGCAAGTAGTTATCCCCCCCCTCATTTTAAAATATGACATGTCCTAACTTGGATCTTGCCTTGCTCTTAAGATATCTTTGGGTTTAACAGTAAAATCTTATAATATATCTTTAGTCCGTAAGACAGATTTCCTAAAAATATTGGACACGTATTTTTCATTTTATCACATCTTTAAAAACTAAGGAAAAAGTAACTAAAAAGGGGGCTAAAAACGTCACTAGTAAAAAGTGTACTGGTAAGTGACGTCACACGAGATTTTAAATCACTGTCATAACTTTATTTTTTTGTTTACGATATAAAAGTAAATATGCATATTTAATATTTTTCGTGAATGTGTTTGACGGATTAAAAAGTCAAAACCCTATTCTGATTAAAGTATTGTATTGAACTTATTAGAAAAATACAGAATCGAACTCCAATCAAAAAATTACAAGCTCTTGGTAATCTTAATACCTGAACCCGTCTAATCGGGGTATGAATCAATTACAGGCAAAGTTTACATGTATTTAGTAGCATAATATAAGTAACTGTCCTGTAATGTTAGTGTAGGCCAAAATGAACGCTATACGTACGTAACAAAGTTTAATGTCTATTACATTTTAATCAGTGTGACGTCATAATATGTATCCTATAGTAATATTTCCTTTGTCATTAAATTAGTCCCGTTTTCAGAAATGTCATCTATAAATATTTAAGCACACACATCACCTGTTTCACTAGGTGACTTGATTTTTTAAATTGTCATCTAAAATATATAATTTTTGGTTTACTGCAAACCCCCGACAGTAACTCGCATCAGGGGTTCAATAATTGTTTTAGTGCTTGTACAATGTTATCTAAAACACTTCTGAGCAAACGTCACGGATCATCTATTCGAGCTTTTACTGGCAATGATAAAATAATCATATTGCTTTTCATTAGGTAGGATTTCTGAATACGGGAATGATAATAATAGCATGTTTATAAATCCCACAAATCAATAGGAAAAAGGTGTACAGAGTAATTTCTCGATTACGAGAACCGATTTTTTCTGAAAATCTCTGAATACCTTTTATCTTTGATTTGGTAAATCCATATAACTTCCAATACTATACCTCACCTGTCACAAATATATTATAATCCAATATATTGTAAATATTATATGTATTAAATAAAATTGTAAAAATATAGTAGAAAAACAATAAGAGATTGTTGGATAATAGTTGGACCACTATAAGTACCTAAATAGAAAAGATTTGTGTACTGTATTCCAAATTAATCGGCTGTACCGAAATTAATTGTCCTGCTTCAAATATGGTTGAGAATCTTGATAAAAAAAAAAAATATTTCCTCTCGTGTAACATCCCTGTAACAATATAATAATCCTCATAAATAACCTCGAAAATTGTTGATTTAAAATTCTAGGAATAGGTGAAAATAAATAAACGAATAGTATAAAAGTGTGTGTCGCAAGTAATTGACGACATCAGTGCCTTGTGATAGCTTAACAATGTAGCCGCTAATGTAAGTCGTATTTAGTTAAACAGCTTATATTTTTAAATATTTCATTTGCAAATACAGTAAGCTTTGAACATTTTATTAAACATAATAATCAATAGGAAAGGAAGATGAGCCCATTTTTGTTGAACACGAGAAAAACGTAGCTGATAGCATCCGCTCGCTTTTGTAGAAGTGACATTTCGAGTCACGTGACTAGTGAACAAATGTCACTTCAATACATTTGAGCATTTTTTCTTATCTAAATCAAAACATCTTCGGTAAACGGTACCTTTTAGAGTCAGTGTTTTATACACTAGTTTCATGAATCATTCATTTAGCTCAGCCTGTCGGAGATACTTGTGTGCGATTTGCACTATGATACATGGTCCTCCGCCAATCACATTTAGTCCGAGCCATCAGTGTTTTTATTCTCATATGTCCTATAATTAATGCATTTTTTATGAATATAATTGAAACTATTTGTTCTGCTTTAGACTCTATAATTCGCTAAATATGGCTCATTTTCTTTTAAATAACTGGTGCTAATATAATTTGTTTTAATTAAATCAGTAAAATTAACAGCGATGTATAAAATATAACTTGCTATTTATGTGTTTACGAAGTAAAGATTTTTCATTGCTATTTGTAAAATCTTTAATTCAAAGTGTTTTAGTTTTAGGTTCATATTTTCTGATATATGGCTGTTAAACTATGTAATTATTAGCTATTAAAAAGTAAACATTTTAAGTCACGTTTGTATCTAAGTATCTGGCCTCATTCAAGTTGATACGAATATTGTATAGATATCATGTTAATATCAAATTTACATCCAAACTGTAGGTTCCTAGTCTTATATATGACTTGGATATTAATCGTTAATTGAAAGGCGATCGGACATTGCAGCCTGTGCATTGAGCATTTTTGCACAGATTTGTGCATTGCACAGTTGAGGAGTGGTTACGATTGTAATTATAATTCCTAATTAGTCGCTATGTGTCTTTGAACTTTTCAATTTTCGTGGTGTTTTGCACGTGATTTTTAATAAAAACTTTTTTTTCAAAATATTGTTGGACGTGTAATGTATAGTCACTGTACATTTATGTATAAATTTGTTGTATAGAGTGTGTCAAAATTGTATAATAGCGAACAATTGTTATTGCTATCGTTTGCCGATTAGTGTATGCTTTTATTTTTTATTTACTTCTTTTATTTATTTATGCTAGTTGAGCTTTAATAAATCATATTTTATTACTCGTTTCATTTGTGTTTTATTCTGGTATTCCCTTTAGTAAATCATAAGAAACATCACAATACATTTGTAGCAAACTTTATTCTAGAACCACTAGATCCATCAACTACTTACCCTTGGCTACTAAGTCAAAATGAATATCAAAGATCTGTCCCTTTTTGCGTTTAAAGGACCAAAAACTCCAGCCTCCGTTCTTGCTGGGAAAAGGTTTTTGAGACTCGTCCTAATGTATTGTGAACAGTCGTCATTGTAAACCAATACTGCCTGATGAACCTTGCTGCCGGTAACGGTGACTAATATTTGATAATTTATTTTATTTTCTACCATAATAACTCAGCTAAACTATTGAATAGTACTTCATATTGTATTGGTTATTTAAACATTAATTATTTAAATTATAATTAATTTAAATAATTTATTATATTCAATAACCAATGTAAGGGATTAATGTGATAGTTATAATAAGTCTATTTAAAAAAAAACTATTTTATAATACAGTACCTACAGTTAAAAAAATTTATTGAAAAAAATATATATTTACGTAAATCACCTTTATGTTACAAATAGAAAAAAACACTAACCAGGCATTCCTTTTAAAACCTTCAGCTGCGTGAACTACGTAAAACAATAAAAAGCCATGCTGCATGGAAGTACCTATCTATAGCTACAGTGTGTGATTATTATTTAGGATGTCACCTGGGAAGGGTAAAAATAAAAATTGCTCGAAATGCGTTTTTTGCGAACAAATTTTTTATAAGCCATATCCAAAACAAGTTTAAAGTCATGCTCAAAATGATGCTACATCAGCTTCTGAATAAAATGTGACAGTACAACTAAACGCAAAATTTCACATTTTCGCGGCATGCGTTAGCGCCCGTCACCGTACACCTGTCATTGTTCACGACATGACAGTAGCCATCTTGCCGCCGCACTGGTCGGCCGCGTCAAATTAGGAAGCCTTCGGTGTGTACGGTTGTTATTATACGTATTCTATTATAAATAAATTAAGGTTAGTTAAGTGTGTATCTCTGGTGTTATTATTTATCTCCAAGTATTTGTGACAAAAAGGCGCACACAGTTTTGAGGTTGCTAACAATATCTGCCGGTCTATATAATTCACTTGCTGAGACACTTATCTTAACAGAGGCTCAATATCCAATCCTTAAGGCGAGAAGTATGAATAAAGAAATTACAGAAGCCGAAGCAATGGAATTCTCAAAGGAGCAGTTCAAGTCACTGTTGGAGACGATACAGACACAACGCCGCAGTTCATTTGTCACATGCAAAGTAAGTTACGATGGCACGAGAGATAGAGAAACCGTTGAAACCTTTCTGAGTGTAGCAACTGCTTTCAAGGCCGTGGAAAACATTAGTGATGAGGTAGCCATTATGAGCGTACCGCTGATTTTGAAGGGTGAAGCTGCGATTTGGTGGAGTTATAGCAGAAAGGAAGTCAATACCTGGGCCGAATTCCAAGAAAAATTGCGCTTTAACTTTGCTCCCAGACGACCAGCATATATTATTTATCAGGATATAATGGGCAACAAGCAAGAAGAGAATGAACTCACAGATAAATTTCTTTTAAAAAAGAGGGCTCTTTTTGGACAACTTCCAGAACCATCTCACTCGGAATCACAGCAGTTGGACATGATTTATGGCCTATTAAGATTGAAGATTCGCTGGAGTATTCCTAGAGACTCCATTTCTACCTACGAAGATTTGATGACAGCGGCAAGAAGAGTGGAACAGCTGCTCGAAGAAGAAGAAACTATAGCCGCACTGTCGAATGAAAGACTGCAGGAAAAAAAGAAAAAGAAGAAGTCCAAGAAGGCGCGGTGTGGGCTTTGCAGATTACGTGGTCATTCTGCACAAGTTTGCAGAATGGGAAGACAACAGGGTCCAAACGCCATTGTCCCTGCAGTACAAGAGTCGCCTTTGTCACCGACATCGTCAGCTACGTCAGACGTGGCACCGCCATCCCAGCCCACACTTTCTTGCCAAGATTGTGGAGTGCTAGGAGTGATACGATCGAACTGCCAAAGTTGTCTGATCAAGACCCAGACGCCGCGCAATATCAGATTTTGGTGAAAATCAATACTGAGTCGTGCCAAAAAGATCTATCTAAATTTTTCGTTTCGTGCGTTTATATTATAGGAGTGACGAAAATGTGCATGTATTTTTTCAAACTACTTAAGTAATCCGTAACTAACTGTCCGTTCTAATAAATATTGGTTGATTTCACTTTGGTTTTTAATTGTCACCACACACAAATTAAAGTCAAAAATCAGTAGTAAAAAATTTATTTGTAAATAAAAATATATTGTACCCGATTTAACATAAAATATAATTCGTTTAGAATCTTACTTTACTATTTACACGTTATTTACAATTTCACTATGTAAGTATCGGTAACTTATATATTAATTGTAACAATAACAAAGTTTGGACTCCCTTTTTCTTTAAATCTATGTACAAATTATGTGATGTAAATTACATTAGGGAATTCATTTAGGTAATATTTTACATCATTTTGTAAATTCTTGTGAAAAAAATTGCAAAGTACCTACGCTTTTCTGTTGATTTTCTTGTCAAGGTATTCAGCGGACGATAAAAATGCACGAATCCTTAAAATAGTATGATTTTTACTCCTTTATTGGGTTAACAATAATGACGTTTTCCTGCCTGACCGGGGTGTTGTTAAAATAAAACAAAAACTTCTAAGCGCACATTTAGTATTAAAAAAAACAAGTTATATGATAACTTCAAAGGCGGAAATAATTAAAATTAAACATGTAGAAATGTGATGTTATGTAGGGAGCCCATACACTTTAATCATTTCTAAATACTGTTATACAAAAGTTATTACAAAGGGAATGGTTCTTACGTATACGTTACATTTGTTCAGGACTGTGCAATGAACATCTGTGCAACAGACACACTGTGACAACTGACAATAAAACTTATTTGAGAATGAATTGCAGAAATTCTTAGAAATGTTGTTTGTGACTTACTGAAAAAAAATGTCATTTTAACTTTTTGAGGGGGATTTATATTTGTGTAAGGATTATGCAGTCACCCAAGTAGTTTTAGACGCGACCGAAGTCCTTTATAATGAGCTGACGCAGAAAAACGGTCGCCAAGGCGTCAGCTGTTCTCAATGCCATTTCACTTGGGCGATTTTATCGTCACAACGCTTGTGACGTAATCTAGTGACCTATTGCATCCAGTCTGAAATTCTTGCACAGGTTTTTAATGTTATCACATTTTGCACAGATACATTTCTTGCATATTGCACGATGTACAAAATTACCTACTTATTTAATAAATCGTTACAGTTTTCGTTATTTACTATTTGTTCAGCTGATAATGGTCATCTTTAAATCATATAAATATTTTAAATTATACATTTAATATTTTTAATGATCATAAATATAATTTATTTCCGTAAAGCTTATAACAACATTTATTAAACTGTTTTATGTACGATTTGAATAATTATTTGTTTAAAATTAATATTAATTAAATTATACATTTGCGCCTTACACAATTCATTCATTATAAAATACAACAGTTCATAACCACAAGCGCATAATTATTATCCACATTCATTTCATTCTTTAGTATTAAATTACAAAATAATAATAATAATAATACCTAGTTTATTATTACAATAGATTATATCCAAACAATATGTACATTCGTTTATCTATTTGGCATATTGCACCACTGTTTCCGCGTACTTACAACTAAAGTAATAATTCACTTCTAAGTGGGCGCTTCTTCTATTTGATCTAAACTATTTTTGCTGGATTGAGTCCTGTTGAGTAAAAAATCCAGGTCATTTGAGATTTTGTTGAGCATTTTATCAGTATCTGGGTTATTGTAGGCCTTGTTCCACTCTCTGTTGACTTGTTCTATATCGGACTTCTTCGGTTCGTCCCTGCAGTCGTGGTGGATGGACGGCAGCGAGGTGCTGGACGTGAACTGAGACTTGCTCTTCTTGAGACAACTCTTAATGGGGGGAGACGGGATCTTGGACACGTCTGGGTTTGACTGCACGCAGATTGTGCAGCTTTCCTGCGGACGATCATAAGTCATTTGTATTATTTAGCTGTTGAATCGGTTAAATATTATATATAAGAAGCTCAAGGAGGTTGTTAGTAAGTGGGAGTCGGAGTTAGTATTGTCGGGTGAGTAAGGTAAGGTATTACAAGCTACCTTGGCGGTATCGAACCTCCTATGCGTGTAGGGCTCGAAGTCCATGGCGCAGCTGAGCAGCGGCGCAGGCGCGGAGGGCGCTAGCGGGGGCGCGGGGGGCGCCAGCGGGGACGCGGGGGGCGCGCCGTGAGCCTGCAGCACGCCCAGCTCCAGGCACACTCGCGCCATGTACTCGCCCTCTCCGGGGCCTCTACTGCCACCTGAAAAGACAGCACAAAAAAGATTTCTCAATAAGGTTTAGAAAAAAAAAACCTGCAGCATAGAGTTAAATATAAACAAAAAAATAATAAGATTCAATGTCGATTTCAATTTACCAGTTATGCTTACTAAGCAAGTTGGAATAAACTCTTGTGAATAGGAAATCCCAGTGCATACCTGTGGGTATAAGATCGCAGACGGCGTGTGTATCGTATCGATGCGGTGAGAGCAGCGCATCCTTGTACTCCACGCAGCGGACGATGTCCGCGCGGCAGTCGGGGTTCGATTGCCTCCTGAGGAAAAAGTATAAAGTGAGACGAAATATTAGCAAGGAGCTCCAGGCTAAAGTACAACTGCACAAGTTGATCGAGGACAGGTTACGGTGACCATTTATGTCATAACGAGTTTTTCCTTGTTTCAGAAGGCACGTTAAATTGTGTTTGGCGGTTGTTAAACATTTACACATGTCATGTTTGACAGTCGTGACTCGTGGTTAGAAGCGAGAAAGTCTCACAAACAGTCTGACTAAGGTATATCATGATACCAGGTAACTGGGTTGAGGAAGTCAGGCAGGCAGTCGCTCCTTGTGGAATACTGAGACTTAGCTGTAAGTTTTGTCTGACAGTGTTCATAGGCTTTAGTTGCGGACTGTTCGTGATGATTACCTATGCATCGTAGCTGGGCTCTCAAGTGACGGAGCTCTCCAGTACGAAGACGCTGGGGATGTGGGCGATGAAGAGGCTTCTAGGACACCTACTCCACCGCGGCTTTCCACCTCACCGCCTTGTTTTATATACACTGGAAGAGATTTGAGAAATGTTAAATAAAAGCGAAGCATAAGGATCAGGTTGAACTTGTGGAGTTAATTGATGGACTTACAACTGAGTGAGGTGTCTCCTGCTGGGGAATCCTGCCATTCTCTGTTGGAGGACAGTGTGAGCAGTCGGCGCGCAGCCTGCAGGCACTCCTCGTCTCGGATCACGTAGCATATGAGCATCGCTAAGCCCTGGGGAGGAAAAAAAAGAGTAATTTTGGAACTTTGCTTTGACTAGATGGGGGACAAGAAAAAACGCTTGAAAATCTCCTCTTGTCGGTTTTAAGCCCTATGTATAGGTAAAAATGTAACATTGATACTCAGGAGTCGACCAAAGAACTAAAATATTGAATAACCGAGATGGTTAACACTCTTTGGGGGTAGTCTTTATTCAGCAGAGGACGGCAATAGGTAAAAAAGACTAAAGGTACGTGCGATTAAAAATAAAAAGACTATAGACTGAAGACGAAATGCGGTCCGTCTCTCTTGAGTCTATAAGGGCATTGAGCGGCAGCAGCGCCAGCAGTAGTACATACGTTAGCCAGCGCGGCGAGCGCGAGCGCGGCGGCGTGCGCGGCGGTGCGCTCGCCGGGCTGCGCGTAGGCGAGGCCGGCCGCCTGCGCCGCGCTGCCCGTCAGCAGCAGCGCCAGCGTGTGCCGCACCACGCGCCCGCGGGACTCCACGTACGAGCGCCGGTCCGGCGGCAGCTTGTGTGTCACCTGTGCAAGTAACATCAGGATCGTCAAATTAAGTGAACATTTTTGAGGCTCTCAAATCACTAAACGATTTTTCAGTTAGTTTGCCTTCGCCACAACCATTCAAACTGCGCCCAGATCACCAGAAATTAGAAAATGCGGTTGCAGATGCTAGTAATACGCCACACGTCGGGCAAACTCGCTTTGTAAAATGAGAATTATAAGACTGTACAGTTTTTTCTGTTCGTACACATGATGATCATGATATAGTCCACTTACAGCTCGTAACGTCCTGGCGGCACACAGCGCCAACGCGAGTGCGAGTGCGGACAGCAGCGCCGCGCCCGCGCCGCACACGATGGCGGCGGGCGCGCCCAGCTGCAGCGGCGCCCCGCCCCAGATGCGAGCCGTCAGCCAGGACAGCGTGCATACACCTGGGGAAAGAAACAAGGGGTTTTAAGTACACATGGATATTGCTGCTTTTGGAATCATCCAAAAATAAAAATACAGTATAATGGGGAATATGCACGTGACTTAAATATGGACAAAATATTTTTTTTTGTAATATTTATTGCTACTGAAAACACACTATACAATTATTTTTAGAATTTATTTTAATTTAATAATGAAATTTAATCATCAAAAAGTGGCTGTTTTGAAATTACCGCGCAAATTTTCGAAACGCAACACTATTGGTGGAACAAAACGTGACGTCAGTTTTACACGAGACGTCTGCTGTCAACAAGCTACATATTTGTATGGTTTCTTTTTGGAGGAATAATTGTTATTGTATTGTGTCGCTGTTTTTTTATCTTAAGTTAATAGTTTTATGTGTTCAAAATATTAATTAATTGTGAAGAAGGACTTAGAGAATGACTGAAACCGGTTTCGTAAAAGCGCAGTCGGATAATCTTCCGAAAATCGACGTGTTTATGATGGCCACGTATTTCGCTTCAAATCCAGATGTTTTTATTCATGAATAATACTTATAAATACATAAAGATAAATTTAGAATATCGAATAAGAATTTTTAATAATATCTTTACAACTTTTTGTAAACTAGGTTATGTTTTGTAGAGGTTTGTAAACAAAACAAGTAGGTAGGTAAAAGTAAGAATGATTTGTATATGTATTTTACTTTTTTGATATCCTTACTTACATTGAAATGATCTTCACAACAGTATAAACAGCTCAAACACGATACATTGTCTCTTCTCATCGCCTTGCACCACTTTTTCCTTAGATTTTCACCTTTCGGCATAAGGAAATACACTTTGTCAGGTGCAGTGTTGATGTTATTTGGACACATAGGAACGACACAATATTTATAATATGGTTTTTTGTGCTTTTCCATGGTAATTAAGTCGATATTCACTCACTTTATTTATTTTTTGGTAATTTTGTAAACCAATCACTTTGCTGTTGACATCGAACTCGTGTAATGGTGACGTCACGAGCAAGCGCGCCAAAATGGCCGCGTTTAAATTGATCGCGATTTTAATATTTAATTTTTTGCATAATAGTTTATATTTTGGACGTGATATTTGTATGTTTGGTAATGTAATAACTAGTAGAAATATATAAAAAATAAAAAATAAATCATGCATATTCCCCATTATGGAATCAGTTTGAAGGTTTCAAATTTAAAGCATGTCATACTTTAAGTAAAAAAAAAAAATATGCTACATACTACACTTATACATTCAGTTAATATCCTGTCGAAAAACATCAGCAATCCTAACTACTTACTTGTCAGTTTCAGATTGCCTTACAAAGTTTTACTTTACCGATTATCAGTCGTGTCTTAGAAAGTATATATAACTTTGAAAAAGTCACTATTGGTACTTTAAATGCGTTGATATCTAGCCCAAAAAGAGAGGCCTAAGCCGTCGTACACCTATACTCTCAATTCTGCGGGTCAACTTTACTGCAGCGCTTGCGACCGAGTGTTTAGATCCAAACTCGGTCTAGCCAGTCACATCAGGGCTCACGCTAGGAGGTGAATTGCCAATGGTCGCCGTTATCGAAAACGATAACGAGGACTATATATATATATCTAACCTGCACCTCATGCAAACATATTCATGCAAGGCGACCACGACCTTGTCACCAAGCTGTAGTAGTTGAATTGATGTTACCTGCGAGTAGTCCCACGGAGGGTGCGCGCTGCGCCCGGCCGGCCAGCTCGGCGTGCAGCAGCAGCGGCTGCGCGCACAGCGCCGCGCAGCCCGCGCACCAGCACGCCGCGCACACCCAGCCCAGCGTGCCCGGGCATGCCTCCTCCTGGGGAACGGTGTAGGACGATTGTTAAATGCCGTTATAAGGTTTAATCTGAGGGCACGGCAGTGCCCCTGCCAAGTCTCGAGCAAAACGGGCACGGCCGTACCATCTTTTCTCGAAGCGATTCGCGGCTGTTTCGCCCCCCCTGTATCTTCGACGTGGACAAAGCTAGGAGTTTAGCTTTTCGGGGAATAATAGTAGGCATTAGAACAAGCTTAAGTTCGAAATTACATGCCAATTGAATTAATGGTTTAGGAGTTACGGTCGATCAAAGTTACACCATTTTGTCACTCACTGACTCACTGACAGATCATCAAAAATCTAAGGTACTTCTAGCAGACTTAGAAACTTCAAATTTTGCACCAAGATAGGTCCTTAGCCACATATAAAGGAAAAATTATAAAAACATTAAAAAATAATATGCCATAGAAAACAATTTTATATTTGCGGTTTGGCAAGAACATTATGTATGGATTTTGACTGCATTGTTAACTTTGTTCGTTGTTTAAGTACCTATTCAATTGGATGAATACATACATAGAATAGAAAAGAATAATATAAATGTAATACACAGACTATCATTAATACAAATTAATACATAAAATTCATAATTCATTAAATTAATAAAGCTAAAACTCCATTGTATTGCGATAAATATTGTATGCGCGCTCGATAGATGGCGTTGTACGTGTCTGAATCGCGCTATGGTTTCGTTACAAAGCGCAGTCTAAGTAGTACTTCAGAATAATTCGATAATTTTCATTTGATAGCGCCACCTGTCTATGAAAAACCATTTCGAAACTAAAAAATATTGTAGTGATAATTGATATTCGGAGAACTTTACGTGTTATTTAGTTTAGTTTAGCTATAGTTTGTAAGTTAGTAGATATATATATGCATATATATATATAAGTTTAAGCTTGTTTATATTAGAAGTAACGAAGTCTCAGAGAAGAAACAAAAGAGATAGAGATAGAGAATGGGTTCTAAGCAAAGCAGTAGCTGAAGTCCTAGAAATTATGACACCTAAAAAAAATGAAAGAAATACACTTACAAAAAATAAATGAGATCCCACCAAAAACATTAAATGTAAAAAAATGCCAAGTCTCTCGATGCAGTCTTTCCATCGTAAAAAGTTTTGAGATCTCATAGAAGCCAAGTCCTATTCAAAATATTTTGTAGTTATAAATCAACATTTAGTAATTGTATCAATAGTTTTCTTTATATTATAATTATAGTGACTTGGCAATGAGCACAAATGAAAAGCTGCTTGATGCCTGGAATTATGTGCAAATGTTACTGACGAGAACAGTGATCAGATTATTTGTTATGTGTGAATCATGATGGTCACTACCGACTACATGCTCCAATACAATAATTAAGAATACCTTACGGGCCATCGCTTTATGAAAGTAAATGAATCGAGAGTACACTAAGACTGACTGCCGTTGCCGAAATTCGGTTGGGACGACACGGATAAACCAAAAGAAAATTAATTTTGTGATATTAATGTTTACGCATGCGGTGTGTGTAACTTTCAACTCCTACAAATATGCCGTTTTATTTGTTTCTTCTTGTGCTCATTGCCAAGTCACTATAATTATAATATAAAGAAAACTATTGATACAATTACTAAATGTTGATTTATAACTACAAAATATTTTGAATAGGACTTGGCTTCTATGAGATCTCAAAACTTTTTACGATGGAAAGACTGCATCGAGAGACTTGGCATTTTTTTACATTTAATGTTTTTGGTGGGATAAATTTTGCTAGCTACTTTTTATTTAAAAAAAATCTGACTATTATGTTATAAGTGCTATCTTACCTGTCTCGTATCACATTCTAGCAGTGCCAACATAGCTGCTGAGTGAGTGCCAGCGGTGGCAGCCTTCAGCAGGACTGGCAGCTTCGCCTTCCTGCCAGGTGCCAGACCCAGCAGCTGCAGCACTGCCGCTGCCATACACATGGCACCGCCGAGGCTCACTGTGATTTTCACTATCCCTCGAAGGTCTTTTTCTGCGTCTGTCTGTTAAGGTAAATAAAAAATAACATACTTTTGAATGGAGGTCTATGAAGACGAATTTTCATAATTTTAAGTAAACTATGGCCTAAATCTGATTCTATAATATGATCCGAATTACTTCTGAAGGCACCTTTTTTATTAAAGCACATTTATTATAAACAGAAGATAAATCCTAAAATGTGTGGATCACAAATAATTACAAGCAGCTACAACTGTAAGCCGTAGCAACGCACAAGAAAAGTTAAGTTGCATTAAGTTTTGGACCCCAACTTACTCCAGCCTTGTTAGACACTACCAAAAATTGGTATGATGTGTTTTAAAGACACGAGAAGTACAAAGAAAACATACCTACTTGAATCCTTATTTCAATTAAATTAGAAAAAACATTTCTCACAGTTTTCAACCCTCAATACAAGTTTACTCACGAGGGTAGACCTGGCGATGGTGAAGAGCGCGTAGGTGCCGAGTCCCCGACAACGGCAGGCGGCCAGCGCGGGCTCGGGCACGCGCACCTCACACGCCTTCGTGCTCCATACGCGCGGCTCCCACGCCGTGCGCAGCCCGCATGCCAGCTTCGACGCTGAAGGAATATGCAAAAATAATTATTTTTCTATCTACACTTCAGGAGCTGACTGAGTTTTCAAAGTTGTAAACTCCTGAGAAACAAAGTTGAAAATAAAATATAGGTTCCAATTCATACAGAAAAGAAAAAAAGCTTCAAGATGAATTTAGGGCGTTCAGTTACATTTAACAGGACCCTTCATTTGTCGTCGTGCTCAGGTGGCACATAAAATTTACTCAACATACTATATTATTTTTAAAGTGACTCTGAACCTACCATTTTATATTGTGGCATAAACACCAACCATAATACATTACATAACTTTAAATATCTTACCAACAGCACTATAGTTCTTGGAATGCGCAAACAGCAAAGTTACAGTGTGATGTAGAGATCCATCGACTCCTGCACCGGTGGCCGCGACCTGCACCTGCTGCGAGGACACAACGTACTCCATCTCGCGGCCGGACCTGGAAGAGTTGCCGCTACAACCACCGGGACGGACGGATAGATAAGTAAATAAACCAAACAAAACATAACGGAGAAGGAAAAAGAACAATTACTGGGAGAAATTCATAGAAGATTAGACAAATATACATAAAATTTTTGGAGGAAAGTAGTGTTCTTAAAATCTGCCTATTATGAGCCGTTTTAACTCGTGGTCGACCAGCCTGTGGCAATTAATAAAACGCAAAATTGTTCAATGTTACATTTTTGAAGTTTCACCTATTTTGACCATGGATTATCCATGTCAGTATAAAGAAGGTAGAAAAATAAATCACAACAAATGAAAACTCTTCAAGTATCAAAATAATCTGACAAATCCTCACTTGAACTCGATAGATCTTCTCAGAGACGGCAGCCTGGCTCCGAGGTTGTGGTACAAAACAGTCACGACGGACGCGTTCCCAGTTCTGGCCAACAGTTCCACGCCTGCTGACGTCAGGACCCACTCCTCAGCCCCCACTGGGGTCGGCTGCAAGTCGAAGTGGGCAGCGTTGTCCTCGCGAACCGACTTCGTCTTGACGGTGAACTCGTGGTACCTTTTGTCGAAGCTGCTTCTTAGCCCAGCTGTGTCTGATACCGCGTTTTGGAGATCGTAAATTTTCTGGAAGGGCAAAAGTTTTTTTGTACTGCAAATAATACTTGGATGTTTATAAATATAGGGTGGAGGAAACTTTCTTATGCGATTTTATACTTAAAGTATTATAAGTTTATAATGTCATACAAAACTTAATAATTGTTTTAGTTATAGTTCCACAATATACACCCATACCTGTAAACATATGCCAGCACATTTTTATTGCGAATTTCAGAGTGATTAATATAAAAAAAATCAGCGAATATTTAGAAATAAAGAAAAGAGTTTGCTCATAAAGTTCATATTCAATGTTATGTAGTGAAAATAATACCATTGCTCGACTAGTGCTGATAACATAACCATATCATTCACTTCACTAAAACCAAACCTCTTGACATCCTAGTATTATGAAGTCGTTGTTGTAATAATCAAGTCGTAACATCACATTTTATCGCGACCTAAACATAAAAATATAATTTTGTTGCCGCATTTAACCCTGAGTGCGGAGCCAAATTACTAAGGTTAATGGGAGCGAGTATATTTTTATGGCCCTAACAAATATGCTGGAATTTGTAGACGATTAATTCCTCCTGGAGAGGGATGCTTGGTACCTGTGGCACTTGATAATTTAAGTACTGGACTGGTTTCATAAAACACGTTAATATCTTGTTTATTACCCCGCTAGACTAGTGTTTTAAACTTTACTTTAATTAAATCAATCAAACATCGGTTAAACCAAAAAAATCTTGTCCATACATTGACATTCAAGGGCATGTAATCACAACTCTATAAATCTACTTTAGAAAAAGCTTACTTACCTCCTCATCCAAAAACGCATCAGGATGCTTCAGGAGATTATCGTAGATATTCAACAGATGTTCAGCGCTGTGGTATCTGTCAGCAGGCTGAGCAGCTGAAGACATGAGGTACTGCAGCATCTGTCGCGAGTGGCGGAGAGGAGGCTCGCCCTCCCCGGGGTGGGTGGGGAGCGAGCGGAGCACCGCACCGTATTGCCGGGACACGTCGGAGACGTTGCCCCAGGAGTACCCGTACGATATGCGAATGAACTGGTGAAGAATATACCCTCAAATAAAGTTTTCAATTTAAGAGGTCATTAATCATTCATTGGTCTAGCCTTTTCCCAACTCTGTTGGGGTCGGCTTCCAGTCTAACTGGATTCAGCTAGGTATCAGTGTTTTACAAGGAGCGACTGCCTATCAGTTGCCTACCTGTTCGTAAATATTTTTGAGTGATTCTGCCACGCAGCCGGAGAAATCTGGTAACATCCACTTGACACCGTGCTGTCCAGTCTTTGGTTCACAAAACCTGAAATATTCAGGTTTTACTAAAGAAGAAAATTTTAATTGCAAAGGCAGTTGTATACTGACTTTACTGGTAAGTTTAAAGATGCCCTAAAGTTGATATAAAAGCGGTAAAAAGATCACCACACTACATTACGTTCGGAAAACACAAATGCGTTAATGTTTGACTTACAATTCAACTGGGGATCAATGAGATAAATCTTCAAAAGTCACATATTATCGCACAACTTAGTGAAACGATATGTATGCACAACGCTACGCGAGTTCAACAAGTTTGAACTTTCAACTGCGACTTCTTGACTTCTCCACACGAGTGAACTCCGCGGAAAGATTAAAGCTAGTCACATCGTTTGGGACTTGTAAAATGTTCCTAACTCATTGGCATCGGAATAAAATGGAATATAATATAAATTGTTTCTCCGTAAAAGTGAGTTTTAAAAATTTTATCGGATTAAAAAAATAGTCGAGTTTGGAGTTCATAAGCAGCCGGTGATTATGAATTTAGTAAGGACGTTCTTTTTAATTATTTGATCTTCGCACGATACAATGTGAACTTTACATGATACAGTATGGCAAACCTTAAACACAAGCTGTACAACGCCTGTAAACTGTTACCAACAAATACCACAAAGATACTTAAGCTCAATGTGTCCTAATTAAAAGCAGCTCATTATGGACCCTGTGGGGGCCTGCAAGAGTAAGGGAGAGAAGACATATGCTACATTTTTATGTAATACGACATATTCCACTTATATTCTACGTGCCTGGACGTGCTTTTACCTGGTAGTTTCCCCACTGTGTCCGGGCGGGCAGGTGGCGGAGGCATGCGCCCCGGGAGCGGTCTTGGGCCAGCGCAGGCCGTGCGATGCCTCGCTCTGGCAGGCCTCGTCGTTCGCGCCAAGAGCCCACATCGTCACTCCCTTGGCATTGGTACCGGCCACCGACGAAACTTGGCACCGGAACTCGTTAGATTTCTACCATAAAGGGAACAAAAACATGATATCTTTATTTTTGTGAGTAATAAACTCAAACCTCGAAATGAAAGAAATCCCAAAACTATTGGAGTTCTGCATATGTAGATAACATTCGATATAATTTTAATTCTACAACCTTCAAATAGACTTGCTTGTTTTCGTTACTTTTTTAAAAGAATCGAAAGTTACACAGACAATAAAAATTATACTACTATGTGTCCTTTTGCCCTGACGCTGACCACAATCCTTTAAGATGAAGAGAGATTACTTAGTATTTTATGCAACTCCAATAGCCTAATTTCCACAACCCACCTGCACGTTATACAGCTTGAGCACGCTGCCAGCGGGGTACAGGTCCTCCCAGACTTCTCTCCCTGGAGCCAGGGGCAGCAGGGTCCTCTCCCGCGCCCAACTGAACCCTAAAGCACCATGCACTCGCCCTGCCACGGCTAGGCAAGTTATGCTGACGTTGTCACCCTGGAAAGAAAGGAAGTTTGTAGGGAATCTATGTCTTTTTGAAGTTCTGTAGCGAAATGGCAAAAAAATAAACCTTTATTTCTTCGCCATTACCTACTGTCAGTATGTTTCTTACTACACCCCAGCCACATTCCAGAACTGTTCACACTACAAATTGATATTTGGTACCTGAACAAAACGATTTCATAAAATCAAGACGTATAATGGACTACTAGGCTAAAGACAGACTTTATTCACCAACCTAAGGTTAGACCGCAAATAATCGTTGCCTTAAACCGGTTTTTATTTTAAGCAGCAGCATACACAGATATGCACCACCTTTCAAAAAGTATTCTCTTTTATCATGGATCATGAGCTACGGATAGGTGACGGTGAGACAGATAGCAGAGCCTCAGTTTAGGTATACTTAGCTTTCACCCCCCCCCCATATGTAAACAACTCGCGTTACGTTATTTCAATATACTAAAACTACAAAATTATCCTACCCCTATTACATTCCGCAAGTTCATCAAGTTCCTAATGATATCTTTGCCAATGAAAGACATGAGTCTATAAGCCGGTTGGATCATTTATCATCACTAGCGCCACAAACGATGGTATCGCAAGCCTGCGTCAATGTAGATACAAGAAACTTTGAAGCGAGGATAGTTTTGACACCAGATATCTCTTGTATACTTCGAAGCATGTTTGTCTTTATGAATTTACTTGAGTTATGAGGAGAGCTGAAAAGCTTAGAGCATACCATTCGAGATGCCTATGTCCAGCATTGGACTAAAACGGGATAATGATGATGATGTGCTACAATTATGTGGTTTGAGATTTTTTCACTCGGTGCACATTGTCATTCATGTCATTTAAGGCATTGCGTGAAAAGCCAAGTGATATGTGATAGTTAACGTCAATAAATACGATTCAAATAAACGAAAATGATATTTCGTTGATTCAATATGTCACGTGACTTTTACTTGTTATCTGCAAACATTCGAAGCTTTCGAATGACTTTAACGATTATGTATTGGAATATTTCTTGCCTAGAAGTATAGAGAACTTGGGAAATAGGTTTGTTGAAAATTTGAAGCTGGAAATTTTGTGTAGCAACGTCTTTCTTTTATACACCCAATGCGCTTATTTCAAGAGCCTATAGTCACTGAGTCAAGGAGAAGCTACAAAATATCAAACACATAACACACAGCAACATAAGCCAAAATAAGAACGATCGAACATAAAAACTTCATTTTACAAAAAATCTCTTAAAAACAAAGAAAACATAACATATTATGCAATGCTCTTTACAGTCGCTGCTACAATACTGACCTTATTGACGGTCAGCGCGGAGGGTATGAGGCGTATATCAGGAGGAGTGAGGACTGACAGTCTGAGGGCTCTACATCTCCGTCTACCGGCGTCATCGGCTGCGCAGGACCACTTGCCACCATCAGGTTTCTTGGCTTCGGATATGCCGAGCACTGACATCCGGCGACCGAGGGCGTCTTCAGCCACTGTCCGGGTCCAAATGTCTCTAGAAAAAAGAGGGTGTGATGTGTAGAGTGTGTTATATATTAAATATATTTATAAAAGGCTAACTAATATCTATTACATGTGGAATATTAAATTATAAGTCAGGTTAAGGTAAAAATATTGGTTCGAAAAATATAAGCATGCAACCGACCTCAAATAAGAAACTACTGAGCCGAACCTGATGCTATTTTTATAAAACAGTTATTTCATTTTAAGTAAAATGAATAAAAAAAACCGGTTCATCTTGAGAACATCCACCTTTTTGAAGTTGTTTGTTTCAAATCGTTATTTTGCGAAAATATTTGAGACAGTTTTTTTTATTAAAATTAGTTTTTTTTATTAAATACTGTCAAGAAAAGTCATTTCTACCAATTTATGTCAGTCGTCAAACAAAACAACCAGTTCGTAAACGGTTTAAGCCTAAAACAATTAAACGAACGTTTAAGCGAAATCAGTGTTTAGAACGACAACAAAACATCCCTAAACGAATAGCCATAAGGTTCATTTTTGTTTAGCAGATTGGAATCAGTTTGAATGAACGGAGCCATCAGGAAGAGAGTGGAAGTCGTCCGATTAATCAGTGCGGTTAAATAACAGTCGCCGGTAATTGGAAGGGTGACCGTTTGGTGCCGGTTCGGTGCCGGCTCGTTAACTCGACGGTCGCGCCGCCAGTCTATTAATGTACGTAATGTCTGTTCCGGCCTGAGTGCGGCCCTGTGATTTTTTTATGCAGTTTTTTGTTCGAACGATTGAGTCCGTTACAGTCAATACACACTTTTCTAATTTTAAATCAAATATAAAAATCTTAGGTCACTATAGCCGTAATTGAACTCCTCTGAAACGGCTCGACCGATTCTCATGAAATTTTTCGTGCATTTTGGGTAAGTCTGTCAATCAGACAAAATCTCATGCTATTGCATGGAAAAACAACGTTTGCTTGATCAGCTAGAAATTAACAAAATTTACTACAAAATTATCCAACATAATTTAACAATACTCTAAATTTCAACTATTATAAATTAAATTAATATAAAATAATAAGAAAATAAAATAAAACTCTACATACTTTTCATACCTCGTAGTACCATTGAAGTTGATCTTGACGCCATCTTTGTACCACGTGAAGGCAATGTTGGGGGATCCGTACGCCATACACGTCAGTATAAACTCTGACCCCTCCCATACTTCCGGACGCTGGTTCACAACTAGAGCCTGCGAAAAAATTTAGAGAAATTAAGCGTGAACCTTCCATAGTAAAATTAATCTTCTCTAATATATAAAATTCCCGTGTCACCATGTTAGTTACCGTACTCCTCCGAAACGGCTTTACCGATTATTACCAAATTTTATATGCGTATTCAGGAGGTCTGAGAATCGACTAACATTTATTTTTCATACCTCTAAGTGTTAAGGGTTACTCACACTAAAAAAAATAATGTGGCATTAAAAAATACATACAACAAGAAATAATTTATTAGGCAAAACAACGTTTGCTGGGTTAGCTAGTAGATTAATAAAATCTAAAAGCCCACGTTTTTTTAATGTCACTCCATTCAAATTCGTTCCAGCGTTCCGTTTTATAGGTGTAACTTGTATAGTCATCGAGTTTGAAGCTATCCTGTAAGTTTCAGCCTGATAGCTTATCGGAAAGGCAGAAGAAGAAATCGAAATTGAGTAAAGAGAATTCAATCCGAACGACAAATAAACAAGAGAGTGAGTGTATAAACACGTGGGAAAAACTGGCCAATGTGATTTAGTATCTAATACAAATAAAACATGTTTGATTCAAAATATGCAATTCTTTCAAAACAGTTTGGTTAATGCCTGCTTTTGACATTAATTTCCAATTATTTGATTAAATATTTCAGTAATACCGAGCTTAGTTCGTTAATAAAAATAATAATTACACTGTGGTGATGTGCATATGGCAATAAAATTGTTGTAATTATTTTATATTGAAACGCTTCAATTGATATTAATTATTTATAATTTAAAATGGGTGCAATGAGAAGCATATTCACTATATACAGGTAATTAAATATGAAATAATGTAAAACATTGATTGTATTTCAATAAAGTAATGTTCAATTTCTATCAAAGCAAATTCATAAATGTTCTTTGCTTTATACTATACGCATATACGCATATAAAACATATATAACAACAGAATAACAAATTAATATTAGTATTATTATTGGCTCTCATAATTAACTCCAGTTACAGTCAAATAATACAATTTTATAAAGAAAATTATATTTTAGTGTCCTCTTTTATTTTAATGCATAATAATGGCTACTTTAACCCGCAAGAATATATTGGTCAAGTTACAGAAGTTAAGCGTGACGTCAAGATTGTGTACAGATTTTACGAAATCATTACGTCTTATTCAACATCGGCCTAGCCTTTTCCCAACTATGTTGGGGTCGGCTACCAGTCCAACCGGTTTCAGCTAAGTACCAATGTTTTACAAGGAGCGACTGCCTATCTGACCTCCTCAACCCAGTTACCTGGGCAACACGACACACCTTGGTTAGACAGGCTGTTAGACTTTTCAAGCTTCTGACTACCTGTAACGACTGTCAAAGATTTAGGAATAAAAGCCGGGACCCACAATTTAACGTGCCTTCCGAAACACGGAGGAACTCGCTATGACAAAGACGGTCACCCATCTACGGACCAACCGCGTCAAGCATAGCTTAACCTGTGATTGAATCACTTATGCGGTTATAGGTTATAGCTTAGCCACGAGCTCCTCCGTCTCTAAATCATTACGTCTTATTATCAGTTTTTAGGGTTCCGTACGTCTGAATACAAAAACGGAACCCTTATAGGATCACTCGTGTGTCTGTCCGTCCGTCGCTTACAGTCAATTATCTCCGAATCTATTAGACCGATTAAGTTGAAATTTGGTACACATATCAATTCCTGTGACCCAAACACAGAGGTGTGACGTGAGCAGATGAAATCTGTATATTGGGGGTCATTTTTGGGGGGGAAGGGGAAAATTAAAAAAAAATCTGAAAACTGCATCGTGTGGCATATCAAATGAAAAGTCTTGTTGAGAAGATCTTAACTGTATTTTTTGTAATTTTAATATAAATAGTTTCCAAGTTATTCAAGAAAATAGACGAAAATTGACCATTCCCCCCCCCCGTATCTCCGAAACTACCGAACCTAAAATTTTGAAAAAAATACAGAAATTAGTTTTCTCTTTATAGATTATAGGAAAACCTATTAGAAGTCCATGATATTAAAATAACATGGTAAATCACTCAATATTGTGCGTACCAATTTACATTTGCAGGTGGAATGTGTGAGATAGGTAACATCGTACGGAACCCTCTTAACGCGAGTTCAACTCGCACTTGTTTTATTTTCACCACAATAACATTACTTTAAGATCCTCCGAAAAAACAAAACAAAATGATGAAAACACGTACTCATCTACTCGTTTATTGTTATAGGAATGAACGTTTATTTTAATGGTCATTAAAAGGGGTTGCTAACTGGATTGTTATTTGTGAAAGTGTTGTAAAAGCCACTGGAACAAAGTTTGGAACGCACTCGACAGCTATCTAAACAAATGGTATTAGTTTTGGAACGCGCGCCGACCGACTTGTGTGGAATGTAAAAACTCGTCGAAAAGTTGTCAGCATTCACTTTATGTTGCGTTAATCTATTATCATTGTTATTGTCCATATAAATAGATATACATGAGTAAAAGGATTAAATATATGGGTGATTTTCAGTTGGCTTTTCACGTTTTCACAGCCTAATGATGATAGATTGAACTCTAAATAGGGAGTTTTAGTTTGGGGTAGTTTCCATTTAATAGTTCTTAATTTTATATTAGATATATGCACTTTCTATAAAAATCCCTTAAACAGTATCTACCAATAGCTTTTTTCCTACTTCAATATGAATTTAGTCACACAAAATTACAAATGAAACAATTTCCTGAAAATTATTAAAAAGCTTAAAAATAAAACCATATAAGGCGAACTATTTCATGTCCATTCCACTTGACAACCACGTACACTTAAATAATTCCTCGTATATTCCGAAAAGCTCGACTAGAGCAATCTCTAATTCAGTTAAAACTACGGCAATGCGGCGACAGTTTAAAAATAAACCGTCTCCGAAGCTTGTTTCAGATATTATTGGGTCAGCGTAATCCCCCGAGGGCGGATCCAATCTCGATAAATATACCGTTGAAAGGAATCGATCAAAACTTTATCATGTTTAACTTTGTTGGTGAATTTTTGTTTCGAGCTGCAAGTTCCGCTCAATTTGTTCAAGAAAATTGGCAGATGCATTGGTTATTTTTAATTTATTAGTTATTTTATGAGAAACTTTCCTATATTATATGCTATTCGTTATGAAGTAAAGATTTCAAAATTCTTATTCTTTTTTTGCAAACTAGAAACCTACGATAAAAATTGTAGGTTTCTGACGTACCTAATTTATTCATGGACGATAAGGTTCAAAAATTGATTCTCAAGTAACTCAATCGAATTTAATCTCAATAAAAAAACAGGATATTTGCATGAGTAACCACCAAATGAGTAAACGCTCATTTTTTCTCCGTACGAAAAAATATTTTACCGTTACAACCATACAAATTTCACAGGCTGGTATGAAATATAAACAAATAAATACTCTTTTAGAAAAAGATCCTAATATACTACGTGATATAAACCCATCATCGATCCGACAATGTATCGCAACAAGCTGAACAGAAATATTTCATGTCATAACAGCGAAAACATCTTTTTGTGTGGACCGTACCGGTTTTTCATGGTTTGCACGTTTTCGCCGTATTTATGGTTCGGCCGGGTCTCGGCCTGAGTAAGAAACTTAGCCCACTTTAACATGTAAGAATGTTGTTTATTTTTTATTGTGGCTTCGGATCTCGGTGATATCTGTTTTGTAACATTTTGCGGGTTTGGGGAATGTATTGGGTAAGTAGTTGTGGGCTTTTGTAATATTATTTTGTATAGCATACTAAAGAGGTTTAGTATGAAGTTTAAATGAATAAAATTAAGGGCAACGGCCAAGGAGGTTAACTTAGAAACTTAGTAAACTGTTTTTCTAACAGAGTTTTTTTCTAAATGACCAGATATTATGATATTTTGTTATTTGAAGATTACTTAAGGATTTGTAGGTACTGCGAAGAATTTCGATCGTCTGATTTGCAATTGGTTTTAGATGATAAAAAAAATAATGAAACATTGTCATTCTTACATGAGAACCATAATTTAATTGACATTAACATAGACTGAAAAGTAAATTACGGCATTAGCACCATGTAATCGTGTCAAAGTGTCGCCAACAATTAGTGCCGTAAAGAAAGCGCTAAGCCAGGTTAATGAGCGCCATCTAGCGGCTGTTCCCTGGACTAAAGCCAAATCCCATTCGCACGGAACCTAATGCACATTTGAAATAATTAAAGTTTCACAGTATTGGCGCCGAACAAAGACTTTTATTTCTTTGCCTTTTGATTTCGGACAAGCCATTTTGGGTTCCAATTTAGCTTTTGTTGAGATGGTAGGCTGGGGTTTTGTTTTGAGGTTTTTGGCCTGCGTAGCTTATTAGGGAATACCTAAATTTGGTGTTGAAGTTATCAAGTCTGCTACATACGTAGATTATAATAATAATATTCTACAGAGTTACGAAAATAATTGTCTAAATTTTAAAAGTTTTGAACCAAGTGTATATATTGATGTACTAAGTTTTAGTTTAGATAATGTTAAGTAGTTATCGAGCAAGTTCATAAATTCAAATATCTGTTCAATTTATGTTATATTATGCAAGTATGCGATGGTAAACACCAAACTAAGGCCAAACTAGCCAAATAGCATAAATTCCGACCTTTCCTGAAACTTTTTCGATTAAATACCGCAAAACTTCGAGAATGTTTATATAATGTGAGGAATGCTTTACGTTGGCATGCCGTGTTCCCGCCTTAATAAAATGGCGGGCAAATATGCGTGTCGTTCAGTCTGGCTATTGGGGAGGCCGGGGCAAAATGTTCCTCATCCTAAAATATACGAAAAAAATTGACCTCGAAAATTTTCGATCTGGCAAAACTGTGCTAAGAAATAATGAAGTCACGTACACATTGACTGGTTTCGAATTTGTTTTATTTTCACGTCACGAATATGATTTGAAGGACGTACTGTGTGGATTTTGTTTATCGTTTGGTATCTAATGTTATAGCGAATTTGGGGTATACATACGTTACTTTTTATTGCAGTTTTGTTAGGATTTTATTTTAGTACGACTACTGAATTCCTTGCACGGATTTGATGAAAAGACTAAAATTCTCTGAAATTCACACTGGATATGTTCAATAAAAAAGGAAAGTAACTGTTTATGAGGTCAATCTTACAATTTTGTGTTGTGTTTTTAAACTATCTGCTTATTTATAACAGATCTGAAATAGAAGGCTGTTTAATTGTACTAACTATATATACCTACTAAAGAAATAGCTTGAATAGACAAACAGTTTATAAAAGAGCTCACTCTTTTGCATCAAAGACTTCAGATTGAACTAATACCAGCGCAACCAGTACATATCTCATTGCAACTCACAAGATGTTCATTAAAAGCAGAAGTTACTCTACAGTCAAGTAATCTCGTGAAGATTTTTACATTACTTTTTCATCTCAGCCAGCTATATCATGTAATAAGATGACCGGGGTCGTCTGGCGTGGCGCAAAGTAATTACTGCTCCGAGTTTGACACACGGGTGTTGTTTTAAGATATTAACCATTGTGTAGTTTTTGAGATGAGGGAAATGTAGATGGAGATACGGTTGTGTGTTTAATGAAAAGGATTGTGTGGTTTGTCTTTGTTTCTTATTCAGGATTATTCTATGGAGGATCTCTAATCTAGGAGATAAATAGTTTTAGAGTTCAAGTATGAACTCATGCATGGTTTTTGTAACATGTTTCCTTACCAGTTAATAATACGTGACGGTGTATTTAATAAAGCCAAAAACATAAAAAATGGGCTTTCTAACACGGAATATTTTTTTCAAATCGGAGAAGTAGTTCCTGAGATCAGCGCATTACAACAAACAAACGTTACCCCGTCATTATCCCTATTTATTTCAATGTACATTTCAACTAAGGACTATATTTTCTTGGAAGAGGTACGTCTAATACAGTAAATAAAAAAATATCTCTACTAAGACTAAAATAATTCTCCAACATTTTTGTATAATTTCAATTTAATTCATTCTCTTAATCAAATCACCCATCATCAAGTGGGCCCATTCATCTTTCTTAATTAGCACATCCTGCATATGATGTAATCGTATAAACCCTGGCAGGTAAAAGACTGGATTAAAGCCAAAAGCGAATGCAAAGGGGCTGATCTTCGTTACTGAC
Organism: Trichoplusia ni; assembly: GCF_003590095.1. Taxonomy (NCBI): domain Eukaryota; kingdom Metazoa; phylum Arthropoda; class Insecta; order Lepidoptera; family Noctuidae; genus Trichoplusia; species Trichoplusia ni. The sequence continues at coordinate 1,083,883 of NC_039500.1, forward strand.
TTCGGTCGAACGGTATTTTGGTTAATGCTGAATGGATATCTGACGTCATAACACCGAGTTAGAAATGAACGGCATTATTTTTGGAAACCAAAGTAGGTATGATAAATACGTTATAATGGCATTCATTAATGGCTAGCAAATGTTAGTTTAGCCTCTAAAAGTGTTGGATATCTTTATACCAAATTCGTGCGAGCATGAAGATTTAACTAACAAACTATTGCATGGAAAATTATAAAAAGGCAAAAATCTATTTAGTATTCAACAATAATTTACTTCTAGTACTTTCGAACGAATTTCTCTTTAAAGGCCTCGGTATCCCTATCAGATAGGTTCAAAGCTTGAATGTTTTTGGAAGTACAAAACATGTCTAGTTTATAGTTTAGGTTCTATTTCATTTGTAACTCTGTACATGTTTTTAGGTATTCATTCGTTATTGTCGCGGTATTCACACCCCGAGGGATATCTCTAAACAACTGGATTTGGAACAGTTTGCCCAAACATTCGATGTCCCCCACATCGGATTACGAAAACCAAACAATTAATTTCAGTGAGCCGTTGTAAACAGCCGAGGTGGTCAAACGTGTTTTACTGAAACAGTTTTGGTTTGACTCAAACTTTTTTAAAACTTTTTATATCGTTTACGCATTTTCAAAAGTTTGTTTAATCGTAAAATTTAACATTTTAAGCTTGAAGTTATTGGTCGGAGTACCTTTTTTTTGCTTTAGCAGGGAAATCCTCATGGATACGCACTTCTTTGGGGACGAAATTAGGAACGTGTTGTGTCAGACGGTTCATAACCAAATCTGAACCACCACATAATGTCGTCCGTATTCGGTCGTTGCATAGAAATATATAACAATTCATCATGCTCCTGGTTTGAAGAGTCCAAGAAACGTCAATCTTAAGAAAAACTTATTTGATAATTGAATTGTCTCTAGTATTAACAATCCCAGGAATCCGTGCAACTTTAACGTATCGATCATTGTAGACAAATCGTTTGAAACAATTATACCTTGAAAGATATCTACGAAGTTGTCTGAGGAAAAATGAGGGTTTCCGTATTGGACCCACTCGGATAAAGTTTCGGGATCTTGATTGAGACAGTTTTTCAACCGCAGTTGCCTAGGAATTTATCCATTTGATAGCAGCATTAATCAGGCCGCGATTTCTGGGTTTCCCGAAGGCTCTTAATTGGTCTTTAGTTGATTTCACTTTATTAGAATTGACGATATCTTACGGTTGGGATTGAGGGTTTCTGATTAACCTGTCATTATATTAAGTGGTTAATAGTTATTACGACGTTGAAATTGAATGATCGGGTGAATGATGCCGTCAATGAATCTTAATAGGTTGTCAGCTGTTCCACACCAAATAAAACATAATGCTTAAACCGGAAGTCGGATAGTCCCATTACATATTTCATTGATAAGTTTTTATTTAATGCTAAACTGTGTCGTAACTTAACGCATTAGGGGGCCGATTTATCTCTCATAAGGCTTCTGAATACAGGTGCCTTTTCACATTAACCCACAACGTACTACCTCGCCTAAGTTATCAGTTTCTCGAGTCGTTCAAGTTTTCATGTATATTATTAATACTTACATGTAAGCTAAGAGCAGGCTGCATGTCGAAGTGCAGCGTGGCGGGCAGCAGACGCAGGCGGTCGGTACGCGTGCGCATGGCCGCGAGCCGCGCCAGCGCCGCCCGCAGCGCGCCCGCCTCGCGCCGCGCGCCCCACACGCGCAGCCACACTGTGCGCGCGCCCGTCGATTCTAATGCACTGGTTAGCATAAAAGGATTTTAGGTAGGCAGATTTGATTTCTTGAAAGTGAGTCTTAGCTAATTGTAAGAAGGATTTTAACAGCCTTAGTTAATGAGCTCCTGTTGTTTTAGCGTTAATTTATTTTTTAATACTTGAGTAATTGAGTGCTAATAATTTACGTATGTTGATAAAAAGAAGGCTGACTACGAATTGAATGTTTTACTTTTACATATCTGTCGTAGATTTTTAGAAAAGCTATAAATAATACACTGTGTACTTAAATTTTCTTTTATACATCGTTAAGTTTTGATAACAATGACATTGATTAAAGAATTAAGTATAGAAAATAATAATTCAAGCGTTCAAATGAATTAGTTGTAACGAAAATTAGCAAGTGAAAACTAAAAACATGAAACCTTACCTTATATTTAAAATTTCTATTTCATCTTCTAATGTTATGTTTGACGTTTTTAAATAGCTTGTTAACTGTAAAGGAAAAGAAATACACGACAGTTAATAACCTCACAATAATCAATCGTAAAAAAATTAAACTCGGAGAATCGTAGACATAAGAGAAAGAACTATCACAAATCAAACAATATTACTCTCTCATAATAAGCTCTAGAGCCAATATATTCACGAACAGATAATGTGAACTTCAATCAAAGTCATTCACACATACTTTTATATGACGTCATACCTGTTTTACTATTTCTTGAGATATGTTGACACTTGGTTGGTCCACTACCTGCAGTCTTGTTTCAAATCGTGCTGACGCTGTGCAGAAAATAAAGAAAATGAATATGCAGGAATTTGTATTATTTTTGTAAATACTCAAGCTTTAATTTTACGCTGTTCTACAGCTGAAAATTTGTTGTAGTTGATATAAGTCCAGTCCAGATAACATGTTAAAACTGACTCAAAGTGGTTCAGATAGCGTCGAAATCAATTTTTTTTTATTTCGATTAGCCATAAAACAGGCATTTAAGAGACGTAACATTACATACATAACCCTATGTGCGCGTAGTCGTATCAAACGAATTTTTAGATCAAACTGAAAGACAAAATGGATATAAAACTAGTAAGTATAATGTACTTACAAAAATCTGTGTCCCTGGGATTACAGTCGCAGGCTGCCCCCTCCCTGCAGTCTTCAGCGCACTCCTCTATCCCGCATTCTGAAACAGAATTCCTCTAAATTGCATTAACGTCTCAACCCTTATTATACTTCAAGTTTTAACTTTACTGCAACTCTTAATAGAACTTGGCTGGAATTTTATGGAACGTTTATTTGATGTTTTCTTTTCTAGACTACTTTTTTATTATTTTAGGTGTTATTTGTTACAATATACTTTTCTTGTTCTGTTAGTATGAGATATTCATTAGATTCAACGTATAGATGAAGACTTTAAAAGATTGTGCCATGAGTCAAAATGCTAGTTTTTTTTAGTTACAGATTGAGCAAAGGTTGTATTATGAGTACTAGATAACTGATAAACAGTTATATATTTCTAAAGTATAAGTGGTCGACCTCATCACAAAAAATTGTCCTGGGTGGGAATAATTGATACTAGGTTCTCTGGGTACACTAGGTAGGCAAACAAGGTACTGTGTTTTTTAAAATAAGACTGAAGTTGTGGCAGCTAAACACGTGATTTACAGTGGCATCTCGTTTCATTCATCTCGATTAGAAGATATAAGTTATAATTTATACCTGCCTTCTATCTATCTATCTGCCTTCTGTCTATCTTGTAGGATTCAGTCAGCGTTTGCAATGTAAGCGCAAAAAATGTGTTTTTTACGACCTCACATTAGAAACCTCAAAAATTGTAGAGTATGTGTTATTCTGATGTATAAGCTATATTGTGGTAAAGTTTCATTCAAATCCATTCAGTAGTTTTTACGTGAAAGAGTAACAAACATCCATACATCCATACTTAAAAACTTTCGCCTATATAATTTTATTAAAAGATTAAAAGATAATGTTGGAAGGCTTTCAGATATAAAGTAGTCCAGTCAACATTCAAAATTTTTCTTTATTTAAATTCAAACAATTGCCTCTCCTATTTATAGATAGCCTGCAACAGACCTGTGATATAATACTTTGTTTGTATTCGTAGCTGAAACTACGTCAACTATTTACAATCGTTTTTTTGTAAGTTAGCACAGAGTACATAAGTCGTTTAATGTTTTAGACATCAGAATTAAAAAGAATTATTTCTCATCGAAAACGTTCTACTCGAAATAATACCCAATCAAGACTTAAGCTGTAAGTGAAGAGTTCCTTTGAAATCCTTATTAATTTTTGGGAAATGGCCTCCTTATTTGGGGAATGGGCGCGTAATGATGATGGATCGTGGGATATTTGAGGGCAAGGCTGTAAACACTGGCGTAGGGTTGCCAGACTATTGTTAATTTTGCCTATTCGGTAAAATTGGCGGTCGTTACGGGAATGGCAGAGTTCTGTTTTTAGTGTTCTGTGTAACTGGTTAGGAAGGGGGATGGAATATATATTAGGCTCCTTTCTATTTTTAGGAAACGTGTAATATTAATGTACCTAATTTTGTGAGCCTATTTTTGTATTCAAGTGTGTTTTTGGACTAGTATTTGTTTTCCAAATATACAAAATTCTACAGAAATGAACTAAATTGACAAAATAAATATAATGATAAATGGTATTCGATACAATTCCTGATTGCACTGAGGGGGTTTATCATAAATTATATTATCTCACGTTTCAAATGTACCGTTAACTTAAGGTGTTCTTTGGCATCAACCCATTTCTGAATATCTGACTATATGACCGTAAGATGACTTTAGTACCTATCTTCTTTACTTCATCATGTGTGGCAGTTAGAATTAAAAGAAATTATATTTTCTAGCCATAAAACCGACTTCAAATCTATACTAATATATATATAATAGTAATAGTAATAGTAGTTTTCATCAAGTCTGGCTCTATATTTTTTACTAGCCGTTGCAGGCGACTTCGTCCCCGTGGGTAGAAGATATAACTTATGATTTACACCTGCCCTGTTTTTTCCATTTTCCATTGTATCTTCGCTCCTATTAGTCGCAGCGTGATGGTTTATAGCCTAAAGCCTTCCTCGATGAATGGTCTTTTCAACTCAAAAAGAAATTTTCAATTTGGACCAGTAGTTTCTGAGATAAGCGCGTTCAAACAAACAAACAAACTCTTCAGCTTTATATATTAGTATAGAAGTATAGATAAATAAGTCAGAAACACTACGGTAAAAACAAAAATAAGCCTAATGAAATGAGATCCTTCCTTTTGAATAAAATTCATATTAAAAACACCAGTAACAGATGCATCCCATAAATACACAATAAAACTTCATGTACTCACTCTCAAACAAACATAAAGTGTTAGTAAAGTAAATATTTGACGCAGTTTAATGTGTCCGTAGTGGACACCTGTTGCGAACGACAAAGGAGCCATCCTGTTAAGTGTTTTATAGCACCGAAGATATGTTGAATGAACTAAGTGATAGCTATTAGACTCTAGGGTTTGTAATCTGGACGATTTGTTTATCTGTACATTCGTTTGTAAGTTGTTTGTTTGGTGAAAAGATTTTAATTTTAGAGATAGCTAGGTATTTGTATTTGTTTTGTTGTATAGAGTAAGTACTTAATGAAGAGAGTAGGGAATGGATGAACATATTATTTATTAGTTTTTGTACCGAAAAATAACTAAAAATATTTTGTGGGTTGTCGGTGTCAATATAAAAGCACCTTATGCGCTGTTAGTTTTTGAGCAAATACTGATCAGAAATATGCACGGTTCATCATCATCATCATCATCATCAGCCTATCGCAGTCCACTGCTGGACATAGGCCTCTCCAAGTGCACGCCACTGAGATCGATTTTCGGCTTCTCGCATCCAGCTCCTCATTTCGGTTAATTAATGAAATTTGGGTCTATGACAGTAAAGTTGATACTATTATTCAATATTTTTCTAAAAAAAAAAATCAAAGATAACCTTCACCTCCCAGAGACTTAAAGACACTTTTTACCATTCTCAAACAATTGAAGTTCAGTCCCAACTGTCCCAAAGTCCAAACAGAAGACTAATTATTACTAATTAACCAGGTGAGTTCTTACCGGGAGCGGCTATCTGGAACTCGCAGAGGTCGCCCGTGTAGCCCGGCGCGCAGATACAGCTGACGGCGGCTTGGCCCATCTGTCTGTTAACATTAGTTAGTTACCATTTGTAATAGTTTTGTTATTTCATTAAGTGGGAGGTATTAAAAAATCGAGTGTGCTTATGATCATACGACTGAAGTGAACCTTCTTTTGCTCCATTTGTATTTATATACAATATTTATATATATTGCGCACTAATATTTTATATGTATGTACAATATATGCATGTATGGCTATGAGAGGAAGAGAGAAATAAAATGTGCGCGAGTACTGCTTTCTCTTGCTTATACCTTCGTTTACGTCACGCATTAGCCAGCTTACACCCAAATCAAGCGTGCGTAAAGAAGTTTCACTTCAAAACGAATCCCACAGTAATGTATTAAGTATTAGTTGGCATAGTACTCTGTGAATTATGAAAAAATCGATAGTCGATCGATTGGCAAAAAAAATATCGATTTTACATATGTATTTTTCTGTTATTAGATCCGCGGATCGAAGTTCTTTTGACATCTCAGATTATGACACTTTCAGTTGAGGAAGCGAGGCAACGTATTTATTTTTTCTTTTTTACAAAAAAATGGGAAAGGGAACCTAGACTATAAACAAATATTAAGTGTACCCCGAAAAATGAAAACAAAGGAATCCTAGAATACTAGAAAATTAAATCTGTAGAAACTTAGGAACGCACAAAGAGTATCTATTTGAGTAGTCAAGTAGCGTTAACTCTAAATTCTTGTAATAAAGTCTTCTTGTAAACAAATAGCTATGAAATACTTGTTTTAATTGTTTTTGTTTCGCTATAAATAAGTCGTTCTCGACGCTATCTACAAGTTGCGACACCCATTAGCCTCCCCGTAGCTTACAGCCTGAAAGAATTTTTATAAAACTGTTTGAAGTTGTTTTATAAAACTTGTTAGCTTGTATTCTTACTTATTTGTAGGTTGTGTGTGTGTTTGCACCAGTTGCTGTTGTTTTATGTGCATCAGTTTCAAAATAATTAAATCATACTTAGGTATGTTATAAAAATATCATTTTGAGCTATTCATATATATACTTATAATTAAGTGATAAAGAAAAATAAATGGAAAAGCTTTTTGATTAATTGACGAAAATAAAGTAATTTTTGAAAAATTAAAATTACACTAAACAAATATTAGGTTACACTTTAAATTTTAAAAGTTCCTCAGAGAACCCTTTTTAATTAATTGTGCAAAAATACTGTCAACTTGACTTATAATAAAGTTTTCATGAATTATAAAGTTTAAGATAAAGTTTCCAAAAAAACATTAAAATGTCAATACAAAAAGGTTCAACTTAGTGTACAAACTCGAGAACGCACCTGCTATTAAGCATGTTAAAACTTCATCAAAATCAACGACTACAACTCAGCAGTTAGACGACTCTATTAAAAATTCTTTCAAAGAGGTAAGTTCCGGAATAACCTGACTCGGAAACTAAAAAGATCCGAAGTTAAAGATATGAAACAGTGAACTCATTTGTGATCTAATAAAAGTTGCACCAGATAAAATATAACGTTAACACGCTCAAAATAAGTTTGTAAGATAATAATAATCTCTCAAAAGTAAAGCTACATTTTCCAGGACCTATTTTCAGCTATTCTTATTCCCATTCTGGATTTAGTCTGAATTATAACTCGTAGTTGAACAAGCGTGGTGATAAATTCTCCTCTTTTGCGAGATCTTTAATATAAAAGCTAGATAATCTTACATTGAATAGTTTCCACTTATATTTCCAACTCGTAAATAAGCGGACTTTGAGTTATATCCCAAAAACTATTGTGATCAAATAAAACTTGCCCTAAACGGTTTTTTTCCCCAATTACTCTTTTTGTAAGTGCCTAAATACATAAAACACCGAAATCGTAAGTATTTGGTATTTGAGTTTCAACCCTTTTTTTGTTCTAGAACAACGAACCGACCTAATTGAGGATACACGACGCAAAAAGGGACCTTGTTTCCAAGCCAACTACCAACGAAACGCTAAATGGGCCCACACACATGGCCCCGACAAAAGAAATAAAATCCAGAACTTTAGTTTGAAAAAGAAAATGTATCACAGGCTTTGCCTTTCCCAACTTTTTGTTTGTTATCCCTACAATATAAGTACTGATTGTAACTTCGTTCATGTAAATGTTAATTCAAATGATATAAACTACTATAAAAACCATACAAACATCCGCTTCCAAGAAAATACGGAAGATTGCGCAGTTTCTAGTGTTACAACAAAACGTAACTTAAATAGGACGGAACCACTTCAGAGTAATGTGCATTTAACTTGTAACGAGCTAAAGTTTCTCTCGACAAATATCGAGGAGAATTCCGCCGTGGACCGCGCTAAATTCGTTATTTCAAGGAAATTGCACAACATTAGAGGGTACTGGCAACCTCCTCATTCGTAAATGAAGGGGAAAATATGCACAAAACGATGGAGGTCGGGTCATGAGGTTGCTTACCTGCAGGTGCCGCCGTTTTTACACATGTTGGAGGTGGGACACAGCGGGCCCACTCCGCAGTCCGGGCCGGAGAAGCCCTCGAAACACGAGCAGTAAAACTCCCTGCGATGCGGAAAATATTGCGGGCTCAGCCATAAATTTAGTGGAATAACCGCGCGGAAATACCCTCTGCGACACTATATTATGAAAGCGAGTTTTTGCCGTGTACACGAGAATTTGTAAACAGTGAATGACGCTCGCTATATATTGTCAGCGAGTGGATCACGCTTGTCATCGGCTCTATAACACTCGTTTGTTCCCCCTGCACTTCATTTTCACGCTCTATTGCCTTCGTTAATGGGTTTCCAAGTGAGATTCTGCGTCATTTTAATACGATATATTCGTATTTTCAGTATAAAAGCGATGAAAGCACGATTTAGCCCTTGACATTGTGGTTAACGGTTTGTACTGAATCTATTTGACGTAATTTTCAAGAGGACTGTTATTCACGGTCTTTTGGAGGTCTTATAAATTCCATCTTTATTGGGAGTTCCAAACTTTTGTTAAAGGTCACTGATTTCGTTTAAGACAGATTTGTTCTTCTAAATTGAATTGTAAATTTAGTGCTTTTAAAGTACTTACTGATGGTTTTGGTTGGCGTAGCAGTGTCCAAGGAGCCTGCATTCTATAGCACTGCAGGATGTGGGTCCTGGTGCGTTTGTGGGCGCCCTGACGGCGTACGTCATGTTGAACCCAAAGACATTCAGGAGCCCTAGGGCTCTGAGCTGTGTGCCTTCTAACCTATTTAAGTTCAGCTCGACCACCAGCACTGGACTCTGGACCTGGAAAAAATGAAAGCCATCTTTAAAGTCTTCCAACTACCATGAAAGTATTTTAGATGTATATGTAACTCGTAATTTTGTCTAAAATGTTCCTGTAATTAAACCTGATTCCTCTAAAGGAATCAGAAACCGGATGGAAGAAATCAACTTTGTTTTCATCTTTTCAGGGTATATTTTTGGTCACAAATGCAAATCCACCGTAGATCTCTCTTGGATGAAAGTACTCCATAAAATATGGTGATTTCTGAAATTTGTGAGCAATTTAGCGAAACGAATAAGTTGAAATACTTAAAAATCTCAAACTTCTTTTAACTTGGCAGCGCCCTTTTTTTATTTATTTCCTTTCCGGATATTACTTTTCGAATTCCCATTTTTGGGTTGGTGATATAGATTCTTGTGAGTCATGGTGGACGATAATGAGAACATTTTTAAATTTTATGCAATAATCTGGAATTTATTTTCCGTTTGCGTGAATTACAAAGTTAATGAACGTCGTGCATGGATTATGGCTGGTAAATAACGTTTACTTTACTCGGTTGCCTTGATACAGATGACATTGATATTTGTTTTTACATATTATCATTAAATATTGTCCCATTCAGGAACCAAACGAGAAACGTGTATTTGCCCTTTCATATCATATTTTCGTCATTTAATTTATGTGTATTCGCACAAACCGAGGAGCGTGTGTACGCTTAAGCAAATAAATAAAATGTTCCAAACCGCACGGCATCAAATATGGTTTAAGGGATTACCAACATGGCAAACGCTTGACATTCGTAATATCCGTTTAAATATTCATGTAGAAATGTAAAATAAACAGTGACATCAACTTAAATATCTTACTTTAACGTACCTACAAAGAGCTCTTGTATGTAAATTTAAATTTTGAAAGCGTGGGCCGTGAGAATAGCGTTGAGTACCTTCATAACCATAGTAGACAGCTTGAGACTTGAGTCTTCAAATTTGACGTGTCTTTGAAACAATATGGCGGATCAATAGGGGTTGTAGTTCATGTAGGGTCAGTGTTACGATTCTCGCTTATTTCGGAGGCTCATTGTAGATTCAGAAGCTTTAATATAACAACAAAGGAACATACGTCACGAGACAAAGTCAAAGAAACGCTCTGTCGAATTATTTATGAAGATATTCGTCAGCCGGCTGGCGTCTTCACGAGGCCGGGGAGTTACTAAGTAGACGAGATACGATTTGGCGAATCTCCAGACGACAAAACTATAGCTTTTTTCTTTTGCAAACTGTAAGGCTGTGAATCGTTAGTGAAATAATGTGTCGAGACTGTCTGATGTAATAAAAATCAAGTTTTCTGAGTTACTAGGCTATGTATGTAGGGATTACGTATATTATGTACAGGCATGAGCAAAATATATACTCGATCAAGTTGTGTCTTTCCTACGCAAATGATTTATGAAGTTATAGATTTTTTTACAAGTGTTTTATGATATTTATCGCAGAATGTCAGGAATATTCTACGTTAGCTGTAGAAATAACCATGCAATAGATTTTTTTATTTCATTTAAGGAGATAATGGATTTTTTTTTTAATTTAAGAACACACAGCACTATTCTAACAAAAGGTCTGCATTAAATAGATTATGTATACAGAAATAAAAGTATACTAGGAACGATTTCTACCTAGACGTACATCGAAATTAAAATCTACCTTCCATTAATACGCAAATGCACACTTAATAATAACATCTAATTGATTCTCCAGGCCGTAACACGTTTCAGGTGCTATGCGATAAGCGTGGTAAACCGAGGGTTGGGTGCAGTATAACCTAATGCTACGTCAACGATCCGTCTCACTAATACAGCATACACACCGAGTAGGTGGGTGATTGTAAGTCATTTATTACGATACTAATATAATTATTCAAGGAAGAATATTTTTGAAGAACAAGCTTTGAGGTTGTTTTTTGGCCTTTGATCAATGTTCCCAAAAAGAAATAAATCCAAAGCCGATGGTGCTTTTTCGGAGCTTCTTCGGCCACCCTCCATCTCCAGCATCAGAAAAAATCGAAGACGGAACACAATATTGTATTGCCATAGAATATCTATCGGAAACCGGGTGGATCAAATTTAGCTAGCGAGTTTAGATTAATTTATTGACCGAAAGACAACGTGACAGGTTAAGCAAATAACCACTTGTAAAGGTCACCTCAATGAAATAAAATGAAAATATTCTGTTAAAAGGATGCATCTACTCCTACTACTTATACTTGGCTTTTCTTTGAAAAAGATTACTTTGGACTTTTTCTATCTCAGGGAAATAATGTCGGAACAAACTCAAAGAGCGCAGTCTCTTTTAAATATTTTTGGCTTCATTTGAAGCTTGACTCCAAGTGTCAAGCTGTCTTTCTCACTGTGTAATGGAATGTAGAAACAAATATGAAAAATGACGATCTTCAATATTAGTAATCAATTGATATTAGTGTGATGAAAGTGATTTAGTAATAAAGAAAGCCAAGAAGATTATTTGATTTCCTAAGCCTTGATTTGAGACCGTATTTTCTTGTCATCATAACCAACAATTCTTCAAGGTCCTACCGAAGAAACTACGCGTCTATAACATCGTAATAAACTAAGTAATACAAATGAAGTACCAGAGACAAATTACAATACCCTGTCCGTAATGAATTCCTTAGTCATTCTAAACACCATTAAACCCATGTGTGGACAAAGGAAATCTAAACCAGGTAGGTATCCTTCACACAGCCGAAACAATTACATAACATGTCGACAGACTAAATAGTCCCAAGTAAACTGTGCTCTAATTGTGTGAATTATACAAACATTCTAGTAAATAAACAGGAGTGAATTACGGCAGCCTCTGACGTCATAACACGGGCTCATATTAAACTAGGCTGTAGGTATATGCATCAAGTAAAAGTACCTAATTACGAAAGTTCAAGAGGGTACGAAGTAATTCAGCGTTTGTGTAAGTTTGTCGACGTTTCGTTTGTAAATGGCGGGTCGGTTCTTTATTTAAAAAGCAACAAAAATGGCTACCGTCGACGTCAATTTGAATAGGTTCTAAATTCGAACGGAACTGACGTTAGGTTCAAATTGAATAAAAGAATCGAACGGCAGCGTTTTGTTCCATATTTTATCATTTTTAAATAGAATATGACAGAATTGAATTGATTGACTGTTCGGTAATCTTTAGAGTATTTTTTTATTTTTTTTTAACCTAACGGGTAAAAACTGCCATTACGAAAGCTCCGTATGGTCGATAGATCCGCCTGACCGTGCGTTTGTTATCAAGGTATATTTCTTAATCCGTGACCACCTTCTTCTACCGCTTCCAGTATTCATTCGCAAGTTACCAATAACTTTATACTAACTACACTCAATTCAAGATTCCTACTCAAAGGTAATGATGACGTCACACGAGCATGCGAATTAAATTACGAAAGTCACTCATGAAAACATCGCTCATATAACTTACGACCCATATAAAAAACTAAGATAAACCCAGTTTATGACTCAGTGAAAAAGTAAAACATTTGTTATTTATCTTATTGGGAAAACAGTAAAATACGAGGAATTAATGTCCTAATGAGATGGACAAAATTAAAGAAAAGCGGGGCTAATAATTTTCAAGAAGCAAGGAGGTTGTCATCATCAACCTAGTCTTTTCCCAACTACGTTGTGATCGGCTTCCAGTCTAACCGGATTCAGCTCAGTACCAGTGTTTACAAGGAGCGACTGCCTATCTCACCTTCTCAACCCAGTTACCTGGGCAACACGATAGGTACCCCTTGGTTAGATCACTGGCTGTCAGACTTTTTAAGAGGAGGAGGTTGTATTCATTTCTTATGGAAATATACTTTTGCTGTTGTATAAGAGAGACACCGTATGACACCGTGTAGAGTGCTATCTCTTTCCCGCAACAGGTACTTTAAGATTTGTTTGCATAACGGGAGTTCGTCGTTACAATGCGCAATTTTTCAGTATTTCTCTACTACAAATAAAGAGTCTTTGTAGGCTCAAAGGTAAGTATAATTTTAAAAGTTTAACGCTGTTAAGCGTAACGACAGAGGGCTGTAATGTCTGTTGTTTCAAGTAATAAGGCGTTGTACTTAAGTTTTTTTGTTAAGTTTACCTTCTACGTAATGTATTGAGCAGAGTATGGGTGGTGGGATCTATACAAGTATTTCATTATGCACGTATCTAATATGTATTTTTGTCTATGTCTTGCACGAATAACGGGGCGTTGTATTTAATATAATATTATTTTAACAACAAGAATGTACCATCGAGTTTAAATAAACACTACCAAACTAAAATTTAAGATTTTTTAAGGGTACGCTACGTCTACCTTTTTGAAATTAACTGGATTTTTTTTCGAAAATCGGTTCAGTAATGCCTGAGATTACCATCTACAATGTCATTAACTCACAAAGCGTACCTTTTTATAATATTAGTATTCAAAATATTTTCACTTTATATAAATTACCTCGACCAACATTAATATCAACAATTCAACATATAGGCTGCAAACAGCACTCATCAACATTTTTATTTGTAAACTTTAATAAAAATAAATCGCCAGTATTTCATTTCATCGCTATCTGCATGATTGTTTTAACAAAGCAAAGCAATTCCAACTTTTATGAGCAGTTTCTTTGGGGCCGTTACGTCACACAAAACACATTTAAAATCTGTTTTACATTTAAATTGTGAGAGCTTCTGTTGATATTTTTACATTTTATTTGAGAGCAATAAAAGTCACTTACCGCCGTAGATGAGTTTTATAAACGACTGTGTTGCAATTTTTACAAGTTTTCTGGAGTGAGCAATTTCCACAGCAATTTTTGGGCTGACTGGTACACAAATTTTGTTGCTTGTTGGTTGTTGCTACTAACTACTTGAAGTTTTAGTAATGCGACAAATGGTTAACTTTAATACAAGCTTTTGAAAGGAATATTTCAACAGGATTAATATATTTTCGCTCTTCTTAATATTTCAGAAACAGATTTACTCAGTTAATTATTTAAGCTTGGTGACAATTGAATACGTCTGGTCAAAATGGCTATAAAAATTCTGAAGGCACTTTAAAATTTTATCGTGCAGGCAAAGATGCCATTTATTTTTTTAAATATTTCTTTGCCAAGCATGTTTGTTTGCTATGTCATGTTAGAACTTAATATTTTTTTAAAGAAACCCAACAAACTTGAAATCCCATCCAAAATGATTCACCACTTTAGGAGCTACGGTGCAACACTCATTGCCGTCAATCTTATAACAACGCTCATTTTGCACCTTAAAACACTCGTCAAGCAATAAACAAAGGATCAATAGGAAGTTAAGTGATGATTGCGAGGTCATTAGGTTTAACCTCACCCCATAGAGCTAATGGGTCGAACACACTTGTACCACAGCAAAGCTTGGGTAAATCGTCTTTGATACCCTCTTGTTAACCCTTTGACCTCAAACTAGTTAGCGAGGTATCTGTTGAGGCTGTGGCTTTTGACGCACCGATGGAAAATAGCCGAACTGGATGTGCGAAGAATTGTGAACTGCGAATTATTATAAAACAAAATAAAATCGATTATTTTCTCTTCACACTAGGTCTCACAGGTGATAATATTCATGTAACTCCACGTGCCGGCATTAAACGCGGCTGACGTTACCCGGTGGTTAGGTTTAGTCAGTAAGAGTCTGACACTACCCGTCCTGTCCTCCCCCCCCCCCCGGGAGGGCGGGTGTCCAAGAGGCTTCACCCACCATAAAAAATCTCTTAAAGAATTATGGAGGAAAAGCGATGAGGTTTTTAAGTAAGTTCAGTTAAACTTTATCACTTCAATCATTATCATAACATTCCAGCCCATACATAGAGTTCAAAAATGATAAGTTTAACTTACTACGCATAGAAACGCTACTCAGGAAAAGTAATTATTAGTGAAACAAGAAGTATGGCATTTGTATGAAGCCTTACATCTCATGGGTCATTAGAATTATAAATTTTTATGAGTATGAATCGAATTTCGTGTCGTTAGTTTCTGTTTTTGTTAATTAAAGACAATATTAATTAAGTTATACTGATTAATTATAGGTGTGTAGCTACTATAGCTGCTGCAAGCGGGCCCGTCTGCTACAAATAAAAAATGATCCTCCGGGACCATAAAACCGGCATAAAAACTATCCTTGCGTTTATAATATTAATAGGATTTAGATAATATGTTTGTAATCCACTGAGTTTACTTGATACTGTAGTAAGTACAAATCTGACTAACCAGACGAAAATAACGGCGAGTTACAAATCCTTTGATGGTGCCGCTAACCACTACAGTGCGCTTAAGGGCTCGGCTTTCCGGTCGCGTGTCCTAACAAAACGAAATATTTGCGAGGTTTTGTAAAGCCACTCACTTTGTAATCAGGATTTCAAGTAAAAAAATAAATTAAGAAAGAAACAGCACGTAACTACTAGGTGTGTGACATTAGGATCATATAACATTTTTTTAATGTTAGTCAGTTATCATTTTGTTATGTTCCAATAAAAAAAAAATCAAATAAAAATGAATAGGAACTATTCGTTATGTCTTTTCCATGCACAAATTTCGTTCAGTCGTTGCGTCACAAGCTGGTCTTTTAAAATTTAAAGCAGTGTTCAAAGGTAAAATTCATGTTTTATATGTTTTTAATATATCTGATTATTATGGATGAAATAGGGCTTTTCTTTTTATACAGAGAGCCGAGTGGTTGAGGTAACGCCAAACCCACTCCAACAAATATATGTTTTGTGATCAAAGATTATGTCGTATATAAAAATCGTATATACCGTCCACTCCTTGCTTCCCAGGTCTGCCTTCCTGTCTTTTTCTTGCATTTCAATGCGCTTAAAATCCTTGTCTACGTGTGATAAAAAGTGGTAGTCTGAAGTCTAGTAGGTTTATATACAGTAGAGTTATCGCATATTAATGCTGCCAAACCGTCTAATTCATAGCCCATGGGCTCCTATACATTTTATAGACCGCTTACTGCGGCGAGCGGTGCACCACGACGCCATGCTTACTACGGATATGTACGTACTGCTGTGGACGCTGTGGTCTCTTTGATTACAGTCCCACGGGTTGGTGAAGTGGCCAAAACCAACCTAAAGACTAGAACGAATCTTTGGCACCCCAAAGTCATCAAGATATTTCTGTAGCACCATCGCGGCGTTCGCGGATGACGATGTAAGTTTTATGTCAGATTATTTGTTAAGTAATTTACTTACACACGCGTGCTGCTTTTTTTCCAAGAAATTCATATCAGCAGACCCGCGGCAGGAGAAGTGGGTGATATTGGATGTGAACAGTGTGCAATTAGGTCGCACAAAGTTATAAGTAAAAAAAATTAAAAGGAATCCTAAAACTAAAGTGTAATATGGAAAAATACATCTCAATTAATATGAATTATGTGTCACGTTTTTTGTCTGCGATGGACTCCTAAACCATTTTCTTCCAACTATAGCTTACATCTCAATTTCCAATCGTAGTATTATTTTCTTAATTTTTTTTTCTATAACTTACATACACACATAGACTTTATGAGGCCGTACCTTCAACGACCTCGCAGAATAGCTTAAATCAATATAAACTTTCGCTGAGAATATAAAGCTAACAATCTGATCGAAAATTCTAGAATATTAAGTATTACCTAACAAACAACGGTAAGGTCAGGAGGAAAGTTCTGTTTGAGGATTGATTACAAATTAGAACTTTGTCCATTCCAGGAAACTTAGATATTTTGGAACTCTAGGTATATTTGTGCGTTTGCTCTGTATAAGTTATGTCTAATAAAACGTCTATTTTAGTTATTTTTAGGGTTAAGGCACAGAATAAAGCTAGATTTTGATGATGAATTTCTGTTTCGAAAAGAGACGTTGTTAGGTTCATAATTATGTTGATGGGTGACAAAGCCATTTGGGAGTGGGTACTGGGTAGACCACAAATTATTTGTCATCCACAACGTTTTATTTTTGTTAAGGCTATTTTACAGAACCATCGTCTAACATAAAACGAAGTAAGAAATAAGCACAGATAGGCATAGTTCAAGCCTGTATAAAATTGTACAACTAAGCAATCACGAAAAAAGAAACAATACCAGTATAAAAAAGAACTAGAAAAATGAAAAACGCTATTCAATTCAACCTGAAATCACTGTACATTTTCCCGCGTGGATAAATTTAAAATGGATGGCCTGGCGGTATAAAATTAGGCAGAAAAAAACCGGCGCCATATTTGTTGAAGTTCACAAGGCTCGTTAGCAGGCAGCCGCAATGGATATTACGAGCTTGTATGAGAAAAAAAATATTGCGCTACTCTCTGGATATAATTTCCGAGTCTATCGTAGATTTTGTGGTGACTAGATGAGGTATGGATTGAAATGATATCCAATCAATACCTCCTTTCAAAATTTGTCATTTGAAAATGAGTTGGGTTGGTGATAACGGAGCTCGCATGGCAATAATTAGTAGTAAAAGTATGAGATATTAAATAAGTCATAATAATTTTATTTTTTAAAGTATTTGCATAAACGCATCATAGCTTCCCACCTAAAAAAGTAAGAATGATAATAATTTTGCGTTTCATAAGTTAAAAATAATTGATATATAAATTATAATTAAATGTGTGGATACGTGTAAGTATGCAGTGTGTGTGTATGTGTACTGTATGCGTATCAAAAACTAATCTATTAAATACTATTTTTCACAGATAAATATAGGCCACTAAGACCTTGTTTCTGGCGCTGTTGCCTAAAAATTCAGATAGCAAAACAACATATTTATGACTTCAAGTACCAACCGACATATCTTCTAAACAAATACATCTAAAAACACTATCTAACAGTATCAGCAAATCACTTTTTAAAACCTTCACATATTACACAATCATTCAAGTCACATATTCAGTATGATTGTCAGACACAATAAACAACTAGAACATTTACTTATCGTCAAAAGCGACCACAAACAAACATCTCCTTAAATAAAATGGTGTAAACTGAATTGCTTTCAACGATCTATTTCCGTGTTCCCACCTTCATTTCTATTTTTCATTCGCGATCTTTCATTTTCGGTGCTATAAATGCAAAGAGCTCGCGCCATTTTAGCTCGACCGCCCAACAATTATCATGAAAGACTTCATTTGATTCCGTATATAATTCCCGCTTGGTATTACAATGCTCTTACTATGAATACTTACTAAAATGTTTTTTCAATTGTTAAAGTGAGATGCAGCTATCTGAAGTGTGTTCCATCTCGCTTCCACATTTACAACAGATTTGATTTTTATTTCGTGGTACAGGTACAGGGACGTCGTTATTATTTTCTTAATGGTCAGTGTTTATTGAAATTGTTTCATAAAATTGAATTTAAATTTAAACTGCAAAGATTTTGTCTAAACGTTCGTTTTACTTTTTTTCTTTGGATCTACATTGTATTCTTTTTTAGTAGGAAAAATCTCTTTATTTTACTTATATTAGTTATGGCTTTCATTGTTCTACCAAATTATGTCAATCACATAAATTAAATAGTGAATTTTTCAAATCTTGTCCATGATAAATGTTCAACAGAAATGAATGGAATCTATATCGGGACATCAAAGCCCAGCTCTCACAAATCTCCGATCGGAGAAAAATCGTTGAAATCGCAGCGTCGCAAATCCTGTGAATGATTGGGACTTTCACAGTAGTGGCACGACACTCTGATGGGTCGTATTGATTGTATAATGCAGGTCAACCAACATTCGCGCGAATATGCGAATTTGGAATATATGTTATCGACATTACCAATTAACACTTAGGTACTTATAGTTTTACTTACAGTTAAATCATTTTTCATAATTATTATAATTACTTTAAATTACTTTTAGTAAGATATAATGGCTCTAGCCAAGATATAACCGCATAAGTGATTCGATCGTAGGTTAAGCTGTTCTTGACGCGGTTGGTCCGTAGATGGGTGACCATCTTTGTCATAACGAGTTCCTCCGTGTTTCGGAAGGCACGTTAAATTGTGGGTCCCGGCTGTTATTCCTACATCTTTGACAGTCGTTACAGGTAGTCAGAAACTTGAAAAAGTCTGACAGCCCGTCTAACCAAGGGGTATCGTGTTGCTCAGGTAACTGGGTTGAGGAGGTCAGATAGGCAGTCGCTCCTTGTAAAACACTGGTACTTAGCTGAAACCGGTTGGTCCGGTAGCCGACCCCAACATAGTCCGAAAAAGGCTAGGCCGATGATACTTTAAATTTGGTAATATTTATAACTTTTCTAACAGGATAAAGCCTGGTAATTTTTAAAGGTATGCAAAATCCTAAATGTGAAGAAAAGTCCAAAATCTGATGGGCATACTGACAGGGACAATTTAACCCCGCTCTATGAAGAATCCAAAGTCCATTATATTATTGTTACAGTTGTGAGGCTTTGACGGCATTTGTAAAATGTGCAAAAGTTGAAATGACGAACATTCGTAGAGGCAGGAATGTTCCCGTGTTAAGTTACAGGGATAAAATGGTTTGGCACTTTGGCTGGCCGCCAGTCCAATGCACTAATCCACGCGATGTCGACAACCCGCCAATGTTATGCTTACAGATTAGTATCTGATGGATGTAGGGTTTCGTTAGCCTTTGTAGGTTAATTCAAATAAACCTTCTTTGAGATTTTTGATCATGTGTGTGTCATTATCACTAAGGAGTTCAGAAGTATCTTGTGTTGAAGTAAATTTATACGATTTTATTGTCCCTCCTAATTTTATAAATGTAATAGTAACTGTCTGACTGTTGTGCCCGAAATTGATTAAATTTGTTGTTAAGGGTGATTGAAGTCTGAAAAGGTTTTGCTATTTTTAGTTAACCGCAGAAATTGATGATAGGAGAAGTACGTACTTACAAAATATCTTTTTGTCAAAAAAGAACTAGTAAGCAACTTAAATAAATTATTAGCAACTTAGGGCTTAGCCATTATAATTATTAATTAACCAACGTAACCAATTTCGTGTAAAATATATGAAACGTAAGACATAAAAATAAAATAATGTTGATTTTGATTCAAATTTGAAAAAGGAACCACTTCAAAACTTTTCGATTAAAAACACTCTTCTTTATTTAAAAACTAGCTTTTGCCCGCGACTTCGTTCGCGTGGACTTCAGGACACATTAGAAACCTCAAAAATTGTAGCCTATGTATTATTCTGATGTATGAGCTATATTGTGGTAAAGTTTCATTCAAATCCATTCAGCAGTTTTTACGTGAAAGAGTAACAAACATCCATACATACTTACAAACTTTCGCCTTTATAATAGTAGTAGGATATTATTCAACCTTCTTGTATTACTCGAAAACAGTATGTTGCGAATTAATTTCTATTTCACTATTAAATTAAAGGGGAAAGGTACACAAATAACTTTTGTTTACTAAAAGTAGTTAGAAAAATAAACTCGAACTCGAAACAAGTTAGTTTCAAGGGTCTCGTGTTTATTCGAAACAAACTGACCGCTAAGAAAAAGAAATACAACGAACAGAAACAAGCACTGGTATGATTTTATACGGCTTTATAGAAATGGCGGGAAACTGAAGTTGGCTTTTCTTTTGACATTTCTATTGTTCCATTGTGTGAATTGGAGAAATATAGCTATTAGTTATAGTTAATTGCTTTCCTGTGGTAATTAAAAATATTTTTTTTTTAATGTTTACGTGGTGTTATACACTGTTCTTTTTCTTTGTAAATGATAATGGCGTTGTATATTTTTTTTCTAGTAAGTATTGTTTTGTTTCTTAATTCAGAAATTTAGTAAGATACATACACGAAACGGCCGAGGTTATTGTAAAGTTTCGAATGCGTAGGTAATTGAACCAGATATATGCATTGCAAAAAAAGAACTCTTCCTTTTATTGAAACGTGTTCAAATAAAACAAAGAAACATACAGCCAATGAATACGGCCATATAAAAATGAAATTCCCGATACTAAATTGTAAAAAATTGTTGAATACAACAGACCGTTTCCGAACACAATTTAATAAATTGGTGTGAAGTCATTTAAGTGTATAAATCCTGTGCCCATATGCAATATGAGGTTTCATACAAATCATTATGATCAACTGATTTTTGACGCCATTTTGGATTTTGTCGTTGTAGAGGTGCAGTATTTTCGAGAACAATGGTCGTTTTGAGTGATTTACGAAGCTATTTCTGGGTTATTAATAAACAGATTTCTGTGGAATGTTTGGGTGATATGTGTCGCGTGGGCTATAGAGAATGAATAGGAATTTACGGTTTGTACGTATATAAGTTACTAGCTGTTGCCCGCGACTTCGTTCCCGTGGGTAGAAGAAGATATAAGTTATGATTTATACCCGTCCTGTTTTTTTCACATATTCCATTGTATCTTCGCTCGTATTAGTCGCAGCGTGATGGTTTATAGCCTAAAGCCTTCCTCGATTAATGGTCTATTCAATACAAAAATAATTATTCAATTTGGACCAGTAGTTCCTGAGATTAGCGCGTTCAAACAAACAAACAAACTCTTCAGCTTTATATATTAGTATAGATCGTGTGATATTGAAATTAAAATCTAAAATGAGTGTCGTTGTTGCAACTGATTGATAAGTATCTACTCTCTAGTATTCTATTTTACACATCTATTATCGTTGGAATATTTATAATATGTCAGTTAATTATATAAGCGTTAATTATATATGTGTTTCTCACAAAAAATAATTTTAAACACCTTGGTTATTAAAACTAATCCACTGAACCAACCAAATTCAATTTTTACATGTTTTCTATTAAAAAATTAAACAAAATTAACGATACTAAAACTCAACAACCAAAATCTCCCAAAATAAAATATACAGTCTTACTAACTTACACAAAAACAAAATGCTACATATTAAAAAAAGAAAACTCACGCCGATGCGAGTGTAATTTACTGTAAATATCTCAGGATACGTGAGATCCTTTACAAACAAAAGAAATGGCGCGCTTTTATATACGAGACTTGGAAAATATCGAGGTTTCATTGTAAAGCATGGGGGTTGAACAAATAGTAATTATTTGTATTAAAGATATTTGTATAAGAGATCGATTTAAATCGTAAAATTATTTCGATGAATTTACAAGCTGTACGTCATAGCATTCTGTACCAAAAAAAGGGGGGGGGGGAAACGAAGCCTTATGAATGAGGCTTCTTTTTCCGTCCATGTGTTTGTCTGTCCGACACCAGGTAGTATCTCATGAACCGTAAAAGCTACAGACTTGAAATTTCTAAAATGCTTTATTGCGGCTTCACTTTCTGTCCTTCTGTCTGTCTGTCAACACCAGGCTGTATCTCATGAACTTTAATAGCTAGAGAGTCGAAAGTCCTAAGATGCTTTACCGTGGCTCCACTTTCTGTCCTTCTGTCTGTCTGTCAACACCAGGCTGTATCTCATGTGTTTCGCAGCTGTTGTTTAATAATAAGGTTCTGCTTTTGACCCCAGATTACTTAACCTTAATATACACCTACTGTATAAATTCCAGGGTCCAGGTGAACGAATAATAACACCACACTCACTATTAACGAACTTTTAATGATATATAGTAATACTGACGATTCACATAAAAATAAAAAAAATTACAAAAATATATATAGTTTTACGTGTAACGAAACCATAGCGCGATCTAATTCGATCCCAACGCCATCTATGGAGGCTTGGGTCAAACCTTTTTGCAATAAATGTTGAACTATATTTAAAAATGCAATTGATCGCGCTACGGCTTCGTATACAACGTTGAACTTACTATTAACAGCAGTGTAAACACTAGCAAGACTTAGTTCTCTTGACCTCTATTATGCCCTGAAAGGATTACAGTATACAAGAGATCTCCACGTCACAAACGAACCAATCCATCGTTGTGTCTTGTATGCGACAGTTCGCTTTGTATTGGTATGTCGCTTTGGTTGCATACGTATGTTTCTCTGAATTGAGGTTAAGATGATGCTTTAATTAATTGCTGTTTTGTATGTTATTGTTGGTAAAATTTCATATTAGGTGACATTAAGGGTTCCGTCCAAGTAACCTAAAAAAAATAGATTTGCAAAATTGGTCACCTATCAGATTTATGACCGTACCTAACTATTGCTTAACTTCGATTTATTTTGCTTCGTTGTTTTTAAACCCTGATGACTGACGAAGGAACAGTGCAACCTTATTAATCATATCACCTTGTCTACCGTAAAATACGGTCTAACAATGACCACACATGTCTCTTTCAAAATACACAGGATTTTAAATAATAACAGGATAATAATAAAGAAATCCTATTGATAGATGATAATCATACAGACACTCGAGACCAAAATACTGTTAATATGATTGACATCTAAACATAACTAACATCGTACCAAATGAAATCCTCAGCTAGTATTTATCCACTTTTCAATCAGCTAACACAGTCCCTGGCCATTCCACTAATTAGCTGGAACTTTTAAAGTCGGTTTGAAGCCGCGGCCGTCGACACTACGGCAACTTTCCGATTTATTTAGTTTGCAGTTTGACTTTGGGATTAATGCAGCCAAGTCGCAGCCGCAAACAGAAATAAAAGCCACTCGATGTTGAAGAACTGGAGATAAAAGTTTCAGACTTATTTTTAAAGATAAATACTGTAGTGCTTTGATAGTTAGAAAATATAAATATAATATGTATTATACATTTTGAACGGGTAATCAAATTGTTTTGGTTTCATTTATTCCACTGGTAAAAACAGCATAGGTTTATAGAAAAATAAATTTCAATATGTCTGATAAACATTTGAACGTCAGGTAGGAATCAAACAGAAGACTGCAGACAAACAGCCAGTGAAGCTTAGACTCTGTTCTATAATTGCACCTATATTCAAATAACTAGAAGAGCTTATCAAATTAAATTCAATATTTAATAACGTAAAAGCCCAAAGAGTAAACCTTTGAAAAGAAAAAATACTGTTTTGAAATCTCCTACAAAACCTTCAAGTAGAAGCTACTATAAAATTATTAAATTGAGACTCATAATCTCCTTGAAACTGCAACTTAAATAAAATAAAAACTGTGAGAAATGAAGACTAACTTACTTATCAGAAGATGGATCAAGTTACTCACTGAATGGAAAATTCTAGAACTCTTTAGAAGCAAAATATTATGAATAATGACCGTTGCACGAGAGAAAGGGAGACGACGAACAATATGCTATCGCTTTCACCTCCTTTCGAGCCAGATAGAATAAAGAAATACCCTTAATGAAAGCTGCTAATCAGATTTATTTAGCGACTTGGCGGTTTTTCTTCCGGTTTCTAGTTTGTTTTTATGAATAAATAGGTATTCTATGTAATTTGTTTATTGCAAATTCTGCGCTGTAAAGTTTGAAAGATTATTTTGAGATAGATGATACTCGGCTACAACTACATAATATTTATTTTCCTAGCAAATTAATACATTAATACATCTCCCAGAATATATAGCAGAAATGTGAAACAAAATGTACATATATACCTATTTTCATCTTCATCGGTTTTACTTCTACCTGGCTTTCGGAATTCTCATGTAGGCACGAAAGGCGAAATTCTTACTTAACTTAGGTATCCAATTAAATATATAACGAATTAATTCCTGAGGGAACACGATAAAGGATACCTACCCGACCTTCGGCATTTAGGCCCGAAACGGTTCTACAAAGCTAGCTATATAGGTATATAGTCTGTTTTTTACCTTGGAAACAGAATCTCTAAGGAAAGTATGAAAAACGAAAGTTATAAAATGCGAGCTAATAAGAACAGGCTAAAAACAGTCTTTTAACAAAGAATATTAGAAACAGATAGCCTAAAAGGAAGTACTTACCAAAAAAAATTTGGTAATTATTTAATTGATCAATGTTCTGCGTAATAACCATCAGTTTTCAAAACAGAACTTGTCCTACAGATAAGTGAAATTTCATCTGTATTAAAATGACATTTCGTCTGATATGAATAGAATGTGATAGTCGTCTAACTGCTGGGCACAGGCCTCTTCCCGTATAGGGAAGGTTTGAGCACTGATCACCACTCGACCAGAGAGGCTGATGCTTGTAGAAGCGATTCGACAGTACGGGATATAATGCGCCGTTTTGATTTTACAACCACAAAATTCTCGCTATAAAAGTCCCTAACACAGGAGGCCTACTGCAGCTTTAAAACGAGATAGCACTTACACAGCTTAGAGCGGCATCTATCTTTAACCTAAAGAAACGGAAAGAGAAACTAACGAAGAAAGGAACTATGAGGCAGTGAGCCCTCAGGCACTATTACCGATAAATTACAAACCCAGTTGTTTATAAGTAAACATTGACCTGGGTTATATTAGGAATAATTCGCTGGCCACTCAACGTGTTCAATATTCAGTTGAGTTGTTTGCCAGCAAACACTGTTTAATGTATTAAGGTTTAAGTGGCTGGGCGAGACGGATGGCACGATATTTGGGGACTGGCAACTGGCCGTTTTACTATTAAAATCACGTAATCGCTTTAATTTGTGTGGAACCATGTTTAACCTCTTTTAAGAGATGAGATTTAGTTGGATACGAGGGACTTTTGCAGTTGGGTAGGTTGAAGGATGTTTTTTTGTCATTTTTGTCGTTTTCATCTGGCAAAGGTTTTGGCCAGTAGTGAAACATTTTTAAACTATAATTTTTACTTTTGCTGTCATAAAAAGGAGTTGTTTTTTTTTAATTGAGATAATTTGTGTTTTTTTACAAACCATGTCAAAAATGTCGTGCATACCTTAAATAATTATTTTAAAGAGTAATAAGTTATTTGCTTCATTATTATCTTACCAATTGAACAAAATACTTCTCTCTCTTTTCATACCACAAGTACGAATTTTCATTTTATTCTGACATCTTCTTCTTGAATCTAAACAAAACACTTCTTCTACTAACTTCTAAGTTCTTAATTTTCCTATCATATTAATTGGGTCAGTGACAATAATACTGGCTCGTGAATTACAAAACTTTTCCTTAATAGCCCAATACGCAGTTATCATTTACCAAACATCTATTATTTGTTTGTTTGGGACCTATCAGGAAGTTCCCCGCCAAACTTGCTCTTAGGACAATGGGTAAAGAAATGGGAATGGTAAAATTACCATTATTGTATGACCCACCGATCACATACACTTTTATCATTGGTATAGTAAGATTATATAGAAGTTATAGATACGTCAGATTTTGTCTTAGCTTATTGTCTAAGATCATCGACACGGTTGTCTTAGCCGGTTGAAGGCGAACTATATTGTAAAACCAGAATAATACTTTGCTACACAATAAAAAATAATCAGACCAAATATATCAGAAAGATAGGAACATTTTGGAATCTAGCTGCAATAACCATCAAACGTCTATAGTTACGTTTCAATCAAACCAGAACCCTGTTCGTAAGGGCCCGCTGTCTGACCGTTTGTTTCTTACCAGGCTACATCAAATGAACAGTGATAGTGAAACATATTAAATTTTCACAGATAATAATTTCGGTTGCTGCTACAACAACAGATAATGAAAAATAAAGAGCTTCTGAGTCATAATAATTTTAATGGGTGACCATTTTCTTTAGGGGTTTTTGGCCTGTTTTACGGGATTTCTCAGCATCCTAATCGGTTTGAATTCGGTTTTATTTAATTAACGACGTCACGCAAATAAAAACCTCATATCCAGAAACTACAAGATATTAAATTATTTATAACATAGGTAAGTCCAGTATACCACTGGTCCTTTTTACCCAAAAACTGGATCAAAAAGGGTATTTATTGAACCGTAATGCCTCAATTTGTTACCGATGGTGTGACTGCAGTGATATTAGGCCCTAAGGCTATATTGCCACGGGCCCTCGGTGAGGACTATGAACGATTTACGCGACTTTGAAGTCCTTTTATTGACTTTTAATTTTGAATTGAAACTGGGAGGTGTTGTTTGATATGTAAAACTGTGTCTTAATTGTTTTTGTAGAGTTCTTTGACACTCCTATTGTACCGCAGTAAACGTATCTTTGATTTTATTTAAACGTTTCCTGCAACTGTAACTTATGAGCTATAGTTGCTTAAAATGTGGCCTGCTTAAAATGTATTTAATAAATTATATTTTAAAGAAAGTCATTGTGTCGTGGTTGGTTTCATAAACATTCAAGACACTTTCACAAAAACATCTTATCTCTCTCACTCAGGATACGAATATAGTAAATAGTTACATAGCTACAATGACATGACAAACATATATAAGGCTATTTGTTACTGCTTCCTCTCTCCTAAGATATTGCTGTGCCCGACAGGGTCCATAATGGTTCTGTATTATTAATTTTAGATTTTAATTTTAATTTTAGATTTTATTTTTTTTGATGTACATTATGGAACGCAATAAATAATTGAGTATTGAAACATAAATAGTTAAATACCTAATAGTCTTAAAATTTAAAAAATATTACCCGCAAGTAAAATCCGCAGGAAATCTGGTCCGATTTTGAAAGTTGAAATAAAATGAAAAACAAAACTAAACATAACACAAAAAGGTCTCCATCAAACTTTATTTCTCGCTCCAACATTACTTTAATATTCAGTTTGAATATTCAGGCTACTTTTTATTCCTGGACCTAAAAAAATAGAACTAGAACAAAGGCTGCTTTCTTTAACTAAATTCTGGGCTGTTAGCTTAAAACTAAGAGAACAATGGCCTATAAAAGAAGGTTGTAGCCATTCTCGTGAAAATAGTCTTCAGACTTAGTCTGCCCTGAATA
This sequence comes from Trichoplusia ni, assembly GCF_003590095.1. NCBI lineage: Eukaryota > Metazoa > Arthropoda > Insecta > Lepidoptera > Noctuidae > Trichoplusia > Trichoplusia ni. Next base: position 1,111,878 of record NC_039500.1, read on the forward strand.
CCTGCAGGGGTCAACGTTCTGTATCTTATTTTTATTTATAGGAGGGTAGTGAACTCAGGCTTTTGTTAGAAACTATTTTTTTAATATTTTTAGGAACAGAAATGCAAACCGAGTTAAAGTAAAAAACCAGATGGACACTTGATAGAAACTTTATGGGACCAAATAATAATAATAATAAACAAATGCGGACAACATCACATACATTGTTCTGAACCCAAAGTAAGTTGCGAAAGCACTTGTGTTATGGAATTCAGATACAACGAAGGTACCAAAAACACCCAGACCCGAGACAATCTAGAAATTTGAATATTTATATTAACCGGACCGGGGATCAAACCCGGGACCTCAGAGCTAGCGACACCTTGAAACCGGTATGTACGCCACTCGACCACGGAGGTCACAAGATGACAGCTTTTTTACGTTAAATGAGAAAAGAATCAAGAAAATTGGTTAATCCAGTCCGAAGTCTTGAGGAAACCAATATAAAAAATAACATCAGACGAAATGAGAACCTCCTACTTCTAAGTCGGTTGAAAAACAAAACCGTATAGAGAACTAATTTTACCGAAAGTTATTTATTTATTATGATAATAGCACCGTTTTAGAAACCCTTGCTATATTTTTCTACAACATTATGGATACACTATTTTTAGGGTTAAACAAAGGGTAAAACGATTCCTTATTAAGGCTGTTTTACTAAATTGTACGAACCTCGTAATGCCTCTAAGTGTACATCGTATTTGACTGATTTTTATCGTATTTTTCATATAAGGCTATGAAGTCACTATGTTATGTGTCCGAGATTATTTCTTTTTCTAGAAAAGCCTGCTCTTGGGATATGAGCGCGTGCTAGAATATTGTATGAAACTTATTAGAATAACTTAAAAGGAATAGTTAGTTTTACATTTAAATTTAAACTTTTATAATGCGCTTACTATATCAATAACGATAATTAATTAATCAATTTATATAATACGACGTTATTGCTTTAACTCATGTCTTGGAGAAGATCCAAAGATTCTAATAAAAAAGAAACAATTAATTGATGTGATTATAAACAAACTATTTATCTTGTAAAAAAAATCTTATTCATGTTTTCCTAAAACAAAACGAGTTAACACACATAAGAACTTCTACAAGCGTTTATAATTTTTTGAAATAAAATAAAACTAGAATAAAACCAGATCAAGACTTATCTGTATATCTCATACCTACAAGATATACTCATATACTGTAGCTGCACAACCAACTTTAAATACATTAGCCCGACGATACGAATACTAAATAGGTCACAGTTCTAGTGCGGTCTAGAACAAGCCTGCAGATATACTTAAACATTATGCAAATGATCTAAGCCCATACAGTGCTCCCTAAAACCGATACACCTAAAGTAGCTTTTACGGCGTGCAAGATTAAATGCGGTCTGGATGAAGATAGACTAAAATGGACTCTGTATTTAGGCTCTTAGAGTCTAAATTGGAGTAGTGTAGGTTATAAAATGGAATAAAATTTCAGGACAATTGTCTATCTATTGAGAATTGGGTTTTCAGTCCATTGGTTTACGGTGGAGTTGTTGGTAGATGGAAGTTTGAGAAATGCAGCTTTGGTTATTTTTGATACATTTACTTTTGAAACTTCATGTAAGTTTATTTGGTGTATTGAACATTTCATTCAAATACACTTTACTTACATTTTGTAAAATGCAAAAAACGCTGTAAGCTGTATAGATTAGACCAGGTACAGACTTATTTTAAGTCCTCTTATTATAAGACCTTTATATATTTAATTTAAATTAGAAATAAAAAATACATATGCAATAGAACTAAAATATAATACACGTTATAAAAAAAACACCAAGGAATCATACATCAACATAAGCATAATAATTAAAGAACACATTTTTGGCAAATAATATCCAACAAAAAATCGACTCGTGATTCCACCTACGCGTCAGCTCCGGGGCAATCCCGATGAATAGGCGTAAATAAACCATTTTAAAAAGTATTACCAACGAAAGGTAACGCAACTAATAACGTAAGGAGTGAAATGTCAACAATATTTGTAACAAGAAATAGTCACATACATTTCTGCGATGGTAAGTACATACATTGAATTACGTTGGCTCGAATGAATAGCAAATAGGCTGTATTTCAATAAAGTAATCTTTTTTTCGTTCGTCTCTTTGTGGACATAAGGAAATGTGTGATTCTTACTCTTAAACATGATTTGACTCTTTATTTTAATTTCATTTCTACTTTTAATGTTTATTTCTATTGACTTTATTAATGGACGCTCCACTAGAAGAGCAAGTATATCAACTCTGTCAGAGTCGCGCAGAGCAGGCGCCGTTCCCGTGACTCCCGCTAAAGCATAGAAGGGTCCGGGGTGTTTTTAATCGGTGGAAGTCCGACGTATCTCTACGCCGTGCCCTCGTTGTGGGTTGAAGTCACCCCGCATTTCACCCCGAAAAAAAATGGTATATCAATTCTATGCTAAGAATCAGAAGAATAAAATGAAAATAACTCCATCCCTTTCTATCACCGAACCCAAAGTACCAATAAGTCTAAACAGTAATAAGGGCCCTAAATTCAAACAGTTCACTTCGAAGTAAATCAGCCAGACACTGTTTGCTATATATCTTCATAAAACGGGAAATTAACAGTTTTATAAGTATTAACCAACGTAGGAAATGGCAGTTAAATGTAAGTACCGGCCATTACTTGTGTTACGAGCAAACGGAGTTACAACATTAATTTAACTTATTACACTTACAGTGATAAGTTTAATTAACTTATATTCGGACAATTACTCTTAGTTTCATTTATGGATAGTTTGAGGGCGAAGAAAAGGTTTAATCAAATAAAAATAAATACATATTTTTATCTCTGAAGTCTTCAAAAACGGCTGGACCGATTTGAATGTTTTTGTTGTGGCATGTCTTACTTTAAGGCTATCTGAACGGATGGTTGTCCCTGGAAGGTTTAAATTCACATATCAGCTCGGCCAGAAGGAAGTTTGCCGGATCAGCTAGATAAAAAAAATAATTCAGAAAAAAACAATATATTTTTTCCCGTTTTATCTATCTTACTGTCCTATTAACAAGCTAAAAACTTCTTTACACAAATAAATGCTACAATAATTAATTTATTGCATCTTATTGTAACATACATTAAAACAAAAATCAATTGCTTCTTTTAAAGTAAAAAATCATAAACAAAATGATAAAATAAGCTTAAAAGTCAAATCTAACACCCAAACAAAGAAAACAATTGATATGAAGTTATATGGGTTACCAGATACAAAAGCAAAAATATTAACGTACATTTTCAGCCAATGATTTAGCAGAACCGAGTATATTTTATGGGTCATAGTTCTAATGCAATCCACCTCTGAACGCCTGAGTAGGGTACAGTGACGCAGCAAAACCTTTTCGTGCCGGTCCCGTACGTAATAAAATTGATGGTGAACTCCAAAGGTATTTTATGTAGCTACTGAATGGTTCTTTAAACGCTACGAGTTTGTTTATGTTAAGACGAGGAGAGACAGAGGTGACCTTGTTTTGTTTGACGTAATTTTTAAAAAGTGAGAGATTAGCTTTACTATCACTTCAAAAAGGCTGGAATAAGAGCACTAAACTATGTCCAGTAGTGACTACTATTCCGAACAAGTCGGACAGAGTCAAAGTCAGGCTAATTTTACACATCAGTTAAAATGCCGTGCCTTAAACTCATTGTAAAAGCGCAGAAAATTTCTTTAATCTTTTAATAAATTCTGAGAACATTTTTAGTCTAGTCCCATGACCAAAACAAAAAAAGGGTTTCAAGTAATTCGAAGTTTAATTTAGGGATGAATATTGGCTTACTATAATATAGGATTAGGAACTGACACAATATTGAAAATCGTTTCTGTTTTGTCCTAGATAAAAGAGACTTTGAATTAACGATTGAATAGTTGAGATCTGACATTATCTTAGACGTAAAAGCAGGACCTGTAAAGCGCGTAATTGGTGCATGAAAAATTGCCATGCACGATCACCAAAATGCGAATGACGTACAACGTCAGATTAAGTTTAGTAAGATCAAACCAAGGATGTAGTCCATATGAATTCCCGTCTTACAAAGTAAGACCTAGAATCCTTATAAGTATACAAATACTTCTCACATACGAATAACATAAACATCAATAATCAATAAAGTCTGAACTCGAAGCAAGACAGATAACGTCCCCTTAAGGAAAAACACACGAACGCTGACACGACCCCGCGTTGACAGATTTGCTCACGGTTTTTACTTTATTAAGCTTTGACGATACGATTGTATCGAATATGGAGGAAACATAGAACAAAAGAGAAGTGCCGCTGCACAGCTGAAGTACTTAGCACATTTTTTCCGGATGGGAAATCATAAGTTGAGTATAAGGGAGTGTCGGACTTCTACTGACTGTACTAAAACTCACCCATTTTCCTTTATTTGCCCCTCATATGTTGTGTTTTTGGACAATCCCGCTGCACAATCTAGGGTCTAGAAAATATACTGCATAACCACGAAAACAATACTTGAAATAAGATTCCATTTTGACCAAGGACATGAATTTGAATTGGCATTTTGAGTTTTACGTTACTAGAATTATTATTATTGTAACTTATCTACTGGAACTTGGACTCAGCATCAAGAGATATACGTATTTTCTTGTTTTAGTATCGTAACTCCATGTCATCCTTTTGGTTTCAAAAAGCGAAAAGAAAGGTTTTATTAATAAGTGTCATGTGACAAACAAACAACAAATTATGAAGTAGATGCCAGAAACTAAAAAATGAACATTACAAATTAAATTAAGTATTACAAGGTGATCATCAACCTACATATGATAGTTGCATACGAACTTAGCCTGAGTACCACTTCCATTTATTTTTCTATGCTCCATGGAATACATAAGAAAACGTCGAAAATGCTAAATTCGAGAGAATTGTAATGGGATTGGTTTGTGTTCGATGTGTGGCGTTGGCTTTTGTTTTGATTGTTGAATGTTCGATACTTTTGGGTAAAGCCCGAGATTTATGGGTGATATTGAATTCGTAAAGTATAAAAATAAGTATAAAGTACAGTGAAGATTTTTTTGATGAAATTCGAGTTTTCGTTTAGATGGAATCGGAAAACTTACAGGTTAATAGTATAGTGACAATAATTTACTCACAACTTGTAATAAAAGATCTGCGTTTCAAATGTTAAGCAATAAAATTCTTAGTAACTTTAGTTTACTTTAGTCTTAATAAATTAAGGTAATCTATCAATATAGTTAAGTATATGAGTGAAGTTAATTAATACTAATATAATATAATACTATATACTAATAATGAAAAGGGATAAGTTCTCTAGAGATAAGGTCTCACTATGTAACAAATGTGTGTTTAAATACAACCCCGATAAAAAATCCAATAAATAGCACCAAAAACAAATAACTTCATGAATTCACAAGACTAGATCATTCACTTGATCACTTGAAAAATAGACTGAATTTAATAAAGCGCTCGAAGCAAATAGTGTCGGTGTAGTGAGCGCGGCGATCCATCTCACACGTGACCGAGGCAAGCGCAGCTTAACGTCATCTATCAACGACGGGTGGTATTAGTTTACACACGAAATAACATGCGTTGAACTTAAAACACTTTGTTTATTCAGTTTCTAACAGAGGGTTCTGTTCAACCGACTGAGGAATGAGGAGATTCTCAATACACCGGTTATTTACGATTGACTTGGAAAATACTGTCAACACGATACCCTTAGTCAGACTGGATGTCAGACTTCTGAATACCCGGAACGACTGTCAAAGATGTGTAAACAACAGGCAGGACCCACAAATTAACGTGCCGTTCGAAACGTGAAGGAACTGACATAGACGGCCAACCATCCATGGACCTATCATGCCAAGCAATTAGCCTGTGATCGATTAATTTGTGCAGTTGTATTTTTCCACGAGCTCCTGCGTAAGTCAACCGTTGTTAGATAAATAATTGTATTGCAGTTTCCAAACATTTATTGAGCCAACTTTCTAGACCGTTTTACTGAAAGCCAAACGAAGAAAAAAAGTTACGAACAGGTAAAGTACTACAACGTCGCCTCAGGGACAACTGTGCAATACTTGAAAATTGCAACTTCTAAACTATTTTATCACATTTCTCAAGTGAATTTTGAACGTGTTGTTCTAAAAGCTGCGCCAGGAGAGTCGCTGTAAAGAGTTTTGTATTAAGAGGTTATTTCTTAAAGTAAATAAGTTCATTTTATATAAAACATTTATGTCACGTCTGCTTCTTTATGGGGACTTTTGCTAGGTTGGCAATTGTTTTGTGTTATGAGGAAACAGTTGATTGAGTTTCTTGAGTGGCAGAATTCGATGTCAGGTTATTATCAAGGTGCCCAGGTTGTGTTTGAAGCTGAAAATACTGAAGAAGGTGATCGTCGAAAATATAAGGTGTGATATATTTTGGATTTTTGGAAATTCTCTTTTAAAATCTTTTTGGGAAAGTTTATCTTTTATTTATTTATTTGATCTAAACGGTTAGGGACACCAATTACATAAATAAAAATGAAAGTAACCGGTTTTTGCCTAAAGATTGGTGGTAACAGAGGAAGTCCTCAGGCTAGATGGCGAATCCGCATGCCGAAGCGGGATAAAAAAACTTTAATATAAGTTAGTCAAAATATACACTGTTGTACTGCAGTTTTAAAGATTATTTGTCCATCCATTAAATCACCCCTTTCTGCATCCTCAATCGCGTAATAACACTGTACCTTTATATTCATTTTTAATACTCCATTAAATTGAAAAAAGCTTCGATAAACTTTACATGTTTATTGCCAAACATTTTGCCGTAACTCTGCAAAAGCGATGTCGCAAAGTAATCGACGTTCCCATTATGCTTTGTAACTCAATTGACGATTGACTGCGATTTTATTTTATAACCTCTTTGGAATCTTTGTTACAGCTTGTGTGCTAAGTCAAATTGTGATTATGTAGATAAGTCAAGAATGTTTTTTTTTAACCACTTTCGTGAGTATGATTCATTATTTAATGATGTAATGGTTTATTCACGCGTATCTATAGGGGTATCCCGCGAGTTTGAATTGCTGCGTCAGCTCATGATTAAGGACTCCGGTTGGGTCCGATACTAATCAAGCAATCCTGATACATACGCATAAGTAGAACGATGCATTATTTAATAAGGAAAGGAAGGATTATGAGTTTATTGGTTCATTTCTCTCTGAGTCAAGGGGTTTAAGAGTGATGTGATGAACATCTGTCAATCAGCTCAGCCATTCGCGGTCTACTGCTAGACAATGACCTCTCGAAAGATGTACTCCCATACTCAGTCCTCCGCATCCAGTGCGAGCCAGTATTTGTTGACATAGTAATAGGTATTTAGAAAGCCTTCTATCACCTTTTTGCAGTAATATTTCTAGTAATAGGGCTTTCATACTTCTTTACAATATTTCAAGGTATGCATCAGTACTTAATAAGTTTTAAGTAAACTGACCTACATTGTATACAAAACGAACCATGTTAACATTATACTTCATTTTCGACAGTCATGTAAAACAAGACATCAAAAATCAAACATCTATTCCACATTCACAAGAACGAAAACACTCCCCAAAATCAGAACGAATTCACAAGGGTTATACCCTAATAATATCCCAGACAATGCTTAAAAACCCTGTAAATTGCCAATATCGAATATTCGAAGCGTTTCCCGCCAAGTAGTTTGGATCTAGGCGAGATTTCAGCAGGCATTCTATCCCGCAAGGAAACACATGCGAATTTTATGTTCGCCAAGAGGCTGCTTATAGTGCTAACCTGCTGAAGTATGAATTCGACGAGGTGTAGTCACCGCTGCGTAAGTAAAATCATGTGTGTATAAAATATATTCTTTTATTTCTTTTTGTACCACGACTCATGTAAAACATTTGTTTATGGGTGATACAATTACAATAAATAGTCCCAAACTAAATCAGGCAAGTGTATTTTATTGTATAAAGTGATATGTGAATACTTTTCTACATTTAAATTAATTTTTTTGGTTTATGTGTTTTCGACTTCAAAAAGGACATATTATACATATTTTCCTTTCTCCAAATTAGCCGTTAATACCCTACAAATACCTACATCACTAGGTCTTCACATCCTGTTGACAGCACCTGACTTGTTTGTAATACTTCGTCGTATTTCTACTTAAAGGTGCGGCGTTGGCGGGATTAGTATTCATGAGACGAACACTAAAAGCCCTAAAGTGGTAGGATTTTTAGTATCACAGTTTGTGTCATGTTTTCTTGAATATGAATTAGACTTTTTCTTGCGTCTGCTGAAATAAAGGATAGGTTTACAGCCACTTTAGATTCTGATTGGTTTTTGGGTGGACGCCATTTTTGTTAGTTTTATGTTTTTTATTATAGTCGCTTCGTTGTAACTGTCAGGTTTGAATATTTTTACACTGAGATTCAGAAATACACGACAAGTATTGTTAAAAGGCCTGGTTTTACAAAAAAAAAACAGTTTTCTATAGGTGCTCAAAAACTATACGTATTTATCATTTTATCGCATCATTAAAAAGTAAGGAAGATCAGCACTTAACGTACTGGTAAGTGACGTCACACGAGATTTTAAATTCCGTTCATTTTTTTGTTTACGAGACAAAAGTAAAAATGCGTTTCTAATATTTTTTGGAAATCTGTCTGATGCAAAAGTTTTTTTGTCGAATACCTTTTTCTTCCCACACACAAGAAAAACAAACCCTTACAATAATTGCATGACCTATAATTAATTCATAGAAATTCCGTCCACCAAGCTTCAAGATCCTGAGAGGTCTTACGAACAATGACAATCACTTAGGCGCGGTGCCAATTGTTGTATTATACTCAAGAATCGATAGTTAATTAATTAACACAATATATTGTGTTCGGAATACATTCTGGAACGAAAGACCAATTAATTTGCTGAGATGGGAACGATGATTGCGCTGTATTTGAAGTAGCATACCGAGATCTTTAAGTAAGATTTTCGCCGTTGTTGAAAAGAGATAGCACTATGAGCTGTGTATAGCGCTGTCTCACTTCTTCAAAGGAAAATATGGTTTATGAGTTCAGGTCTTATATCTGAGGTACGGAGAAAACGGTTCGTATATTTGAATTTATTGAATCGTAGTTTGTAGTCCTTGAGTAAAATGAAGCTAATACTTATTCATTGTTTTACACTAAAACAACAAGGGTTTTCGTTATGGAATTTAGTAACTATTGAGTTATCTTCCATTTTGGTTATACAGGAATTTCGTTGGACTTTGGATATTATAATATTTAAAACTTTAAAAAGTATTTTCAATTTTATTCTTCATTTCGATATTTGAATTTCGAACAACAGAATTTCAAACAAGAAACATTCTAAAAACATTTATAATAATTTTATCCGAATATTTTTTTTAACGTTTTGTTACAAGTTTAAATAATAACAATTTTGAAATAAAACTTTTAAACAATTTCGAACACAGATCTCCCAAGATGGCGACGCTTGGCACCGCCTACCGCTTATCAGTGTAATTACAACTCAGAGGCTAGCGTACTTGCTAGATAGATAATACTCCATAACCAGGTTGCTTCGTAATCCTGTCCCATCTAATCCTAACCATAGCACCTCTTAAAGTTCGACTGTGATGTTGTGGAAAAGAGACAAAACTATAGGTTGTGTAGAGTGCCATCTCGCTCGCACATCAACAGTTTCAGTTTTAGAGATAGTTGTAGTCGGACAGGTCATTAGAACTCTCCCATTATGCAGCTGAATGTGTTGTTTGTACTGCATAAGCTAATGCTACGTCACGTTGGTTATCAATGATGTTTCTTGGAAGTATGTTTGCATGCATGGCCTTTGCTTTACAGTAATTAATTAGTAGTTGGATTTGTCGGTTCGTTTTTAAAATTTTCTTTGTAAAGTAATTATTAAAAAAAATTACTAATGTAACGATTGCATGCGTTTCTTGCAGGTTTTAGTTTGTGAAGAAAAAGCTGATTTTCTAAATTAAAAAATACTATTGATAAAGTATTTATCATTGAAACTTCCTTAACACATTTAGATGAAATATAGTACAATTTAATTCATATTTAACCAAGTCAAATCGATTTAGCGATATCAACAAAATATTCAAAGAAAAAGAAACTATTTGTCGAAACCTTCCATTTTCTTTTATTCTTCTAGAAAGTTTATCGCTTATACTTCATGTGTTCATTAATTATGCATGTAAAACGTATTGTATATTAAAACCCCTGTATGTACAGATATATACACACATACATATATCTAGATTAGGTTATGACTCTACAACTGATAAAGTTCAATTGAATGTAACGGTTTACGATTCCGTTTACAGACTATTAAATTGTTATTACCTATTTCGGTTACATGACGACCTTAGCCCGGCCACTTAAGGTCTATACGGGTACCAAACGTCTCAGTTACAAGTCTGATAACCCGAGCACCTTCAGATGAGGGATATGTGAGTCGTAAAAGCTTTGAGGAATCTTGGAAGATCGGCAAGTGAAGTACCAGATAAGTGGCATTTGTACGATCGTTAAAAGTGACTGAATAGAATAGAATATGTTTTATTGTTGTTTTAGAATTATAGCTTTGATATAGTAAATTGGAAGAGTATTATCGTGGATTAATTTTTTTTTTGTTTTTAATATTCTGCTACTTTTACACAGCGCCGTCTAGTGTCAAACTAGGTGTAGCTTGTTTTGTGAATACTAGGCAACTGTAAAACTTATTCTTCTTATCGATAAATTACATCGTCATACACAGAACAAACACGCATATTTATCGGGATACCCCGCGAGGTCGACTCGCGATCCCGCCGCGTCTGCTCATTATTAAGAACTCCGGTTGGGTCCGAAACTAGTCGGGCAATCCTCATAAATACACGGGAGTGAAACGTTACACCATTAAAAACAATGTTATGAGTTATGAGCTGCTGGGCATCTTTTACAATATACATATATTATATAGTCTACTACATAATAATACAACAGATTTATCGGGATGCTGGCAGCTGGCTTGTTTAAAAATAACCTCTTCTGGGGTCTGCAACGATAATTGGGGCGATATTTCACGTTAGCTCGGAGCTCAAGCGGCGGAGATACATGGGACAAATGGACGTATTCATCACTTGCACTTTATATTACACATCATATATAATGGATAAAAACTCTGAAGTGATGATATATTTATTTTCAAGTGAAACTATTATATTAAAAAAGATCGACGACCTAAGAAATTGAATCTTTTGTAGCGGTTTTCAGGGTTCCGTACGTCTGAATAAAAAAACGGAACCCTTATAGGATCACTCGTGTGTCTGTCCGTTCGTCGCTTACAGTCAATTATCTCCGAATATATTAAACCGATTAAGTTGAAATTTGGTACACATATCAATTCTTGTGACCCAAACACAGAGGTGTGACGTGAGCAGATGAAATCTGTATATGGAAGGTCATTTTTGGGGGGGAAGGGGAAAATTAAAAAATCTGAAAACTGCATCGTGTGGCATATCAAATGAAAGGTCTGGTTGAGAAGATCTTAAATGTATTTTTTTGTAATTTTAAAATAAATAGTTTCCAAGTTATTCAAGAAAATAGACGAAAATTGACCATTCCCCCCCCCCTTATCTCCGAAACTACTGAACCTAAAATTTTAAAAAAATACAGAAATTAGTTTTCTCCTTATAGATTATAGGCAAACCTATAAGAAGTCCATGATATTAAAATAACATGAGGCAACTTACATTTGCAGGTGGAATGTGTGGGAGAACATATTTTTAACTCCAAAAACATGATAGGTAACATCGTACGGAACCCTCTTGACGCGAGTTCAACTCGCACTTGTCCCCTTTTTTTTTAGTATTCAATTCAGATGTGCAAAGACACAGACTTAAAACAAGCATATGTGGATCACGCAGATACTTAATTGTTGGTACTACGTGGGAATCGAACACGCGACACCGTAGCACAATGGTGTCATTGTCATCAGTGCAATCTAACATCTGCAACACATGATTGAAACAGCAGCCGTGTAAGTTTTTCTGATCTGTATATATACGTAAATAACATGATGATACATTTATTTTCTAGTAACATTTAAAACTAAACAATTATTTTAAAACCTTTTTATTTCGATGATTACTCAAGAAAGAACGTTTAAAAATCCACCTTATCTATCGTATATTTGTAAATAAACCACCGATCTGCCTCAACCACGATTCCCGATGCCCTAATGAACAGATAGCGAGCAAATGGAAATTCCCAACTCGGGACAACCGCGAAATTAATTACCGGATAAGATTCGAATCGGCTTAACATAATTAAATACCTTAAAACACGATCTTTCATTATAAGTGCTATGCGATTTTAAAATACATTGGCAGTCGTTTCTATCGTTTTGTGAAACCGTTAATCGTAAGTACCTAAAAGAAAGTTAAAAAATATTTCGTTTTTTTTTTTTAATAAAACTTCTTTTGATGCGGTTAGATAAAAGAGACGCATGTACATACAAGCTCAGTAAATTCACATTGAATAATGGTATATATTATATTATTGACTTATGCACATTCATTTTGTCGTTATTCCAGTGTCATGTATTTTTTTTAATAGATTTGGCTATTTTTTTTTAAATTAACTAGAATTAAGAGACACTAAAATGTAAATGTAAATTTAGTTTTAACATAATTGCGATTTTACTTTCTAAATCCGCTTCTGGTTTTTTATTCATTAGGTAGGCAGCAACGGCTAGGCGTAGGCCTATTCGACAATCTGTAGGTAATAACCTAAGTAAAGCAAGTATTTTCTGTTAATAAACAATAAATAAAAGCTATCTCAATAGCAGACACATTTATTGCGAAAAACTAATTAATGTAGTAATTAGTCTTGTTAGCGAAAAATACTTAAGTCTTCGTATTAATTACCATGAAACACTCTACTAATTAGTCATATATAATTATTGACCGAGGTACTCGTTTTGCTTATTTCATTTAGTAAGTTATTATCGAAATAACTATAAAGTTGTGATTCTTTTTGTCTCTGCCGATTTGCTAATTGTGCAAAGTTTTTATCTTTATGGTAGCCGATTAGTAAAACAGAATCCTATTATTTAGGCTCCGCTTTCGTTCCGTCTGTCACCACACTGTACAAATGTTGTTACAGAATGTTCATAAACCGGGTTAGCTAAATAGTTGAAATTTTCACCGACCAAGTTCTTCTGTTGCCGCTACAGTAACAACTCGTAAATCTATACTAATCTATATCTAGACTAATCTATAAATCTGAAGAGTTTGTTTGTTTGAACACGCTAATCTCAGGAACTAGTGGTTCAATTGAAAAATTCTTTTTGTGTTGAATAGACCATTCATCGAGGAAGGTTCAAGGCTATATGTCATCACGCTGCGATTAATAGGAGTGAAGATGCAATGGAAAATGTGGAAAAAACAGGGCAGATATAAATAATAACTTATATCTTCTAACCACGCGGACGAAGTCGCGGGCACCAGACTTATCAATAAAACAAACAAACTTATTCAATACTAACTGCAGCTCGCGGCTTTGCTTGCATGGATGTCGTTTACAGCTGCAAAGACAGCACCCTGCTTAAACGAAGTCGAATACGACTAACCTACGTGTTAATTCAAGATGTGTCCTTCCTCCTACCTGCATACGAAATATCATCGAAATCGGTCCAGTCTTAAGCACGAAAACATTAAACAGACATACACACTAACATACTTTCGCAATTATAATACCAGTGTGATAACACCTTACTTATTTAGAACAAACGTTACCTAAAACAATATAAATTTTGTATACAGCTTTCGCTTCCAAGAATTAATTTCCTCAATACTTTGTTTAGAACAAAACGCTATAGACAGGTCGGGTTCCTACGCAAAATTAAATTTTCCGAAAGAAAAAAGTAGGAAGTTGAAACGAAGCCAACGGGAACTTAGTAAGGCTGACAGCAGTTTTTTTATTTCTCATCGGTTGGCAGTGTTCTGAACGGCTGAGTGGAGACTCCAATTGAAAAAACATTTGTTTTAGTAATAAGGCTTGTTTTTGATATTTTAATACCTCACTAGACTATTACAATCTTGGCATTTGGTTGCCTTTTTTCTTGAAGTTGGGGGAATTTTCATGGACACCCTCGGGAGAGGGAGCGGTTAGTGTCAGACTCTCACTGACTAAACCAGAACCGCCGTGCTACGTCATCCGCGTTTTTGTGTCTGTGTGTGTAATGTATGCATCACGTCTCTGAAAGCAGATAGGTTTAATCAATATTGAACATAACATGACATCAAGAGAACTTCTGTGGCCTAAAATATCTCCAAATGGTCTATATTTATATAAAAGGCTTTTCACTAAGAAAAACAATTCTATTTTGAGGTAATTTATTTCTACAGACACCAAGTGCCACTCCTTACAAAAACGATAATTTCATCAAATCCTCACGTAGTCTAAAAAGCCAATTAAACCTAAATAAATAATCTTTGTTAATATAAGCTGCTCCATAACTTCACCTGTTCTCAAAAATAATAAAAAAATATTTTTAATGTTACGAAGGTCGGCCCACGTCATTCAACGAAGATTTTTTTAATGAAATGTTTGTCCCTTTCATTGTTGTCACCATTTCTGTCAAAGTGACTCACGAGGATTTTCGCTTTAATAATGCCAGGCGCATTAATGTTTATCCAACGAAATATATTTGACCTATGAGACCAGTCTTTCTTATGTCTAGTGTTTTTTTTACATTATTGAAACTTCTACATTCGTATTCCATTTCTTAATTAATTTGAAAACCAGTAACTTTTATTTCCCGAAATCTGTCTGTATACTGTCTGTTATGTAGTAAATAACACAACTACTGGGCTGTAATATTCTACACCATATTCACGGCAGCCAACAGTTAGATGCATAATAATATATGTGTGACGAAGACCATTTGATTTAATTACAGCATACGTTCATTATCATTTTCGAGAAATACTTATAAACATTGTTTAGCAGCAGATCTTGGCTACTCAGTACTCAGCCAAACATTCTTACAAAGAAACCAAAAATCGACAGTTAGTCGTAGTCTGCCCCCCAACATCCCCACTCCCATAACGCTTACGTATTGATAAGACCACTCAGCAGCGTCAGCAGAAAAGTGCGTTATTATAAAACCCGCTTCCAGCTAAGAATATTATTGTAGTAGGTTATTTATACGAGCGAAGGCACTGGTATGCAAGTTAAGTGTGTCAAGTTGGAAGCTAGCCAAATACGCCTTATATCGAGATCGAAGCGAAGCTACCAACTACCACCTTACCAGCATCTCCTAAAGCAAGACTGGTTGTTGTTGAAGCGAGATGCCGATCTAAGCCGTTCAGTTCGCCGTCCCTTTCCCACAACCACAACGATCTTAGTCGAAGCGATGATGGTAGGCCCCTGAACAATAGTTTTTTTTTCGCGTTGACATCGAAACGGTTAAGTCCGAGTCCATATTGGGCCAGGAAATTGGAGCCAAACTTATTACAATGACCGGTCGTGAGTTCCAGAACTTATTATAGTTTGGTATTTTTGTTTTTGTGATTCAATTTGGTTTTAAAGTCTGGGAGTCTGTAGGACGAGATTGTGAAATTGTTTGGGATTTCGAACTTTGCATTTATATTGTTGGATTAAAATAATGTTTAGTTTTTTTCAGTGGTACACAGAATATTCAGAGATATAATACGAGATCTTTTATCATCCTTAGTTCTTTATTATAATATCCATCTATAGACCACTAAAGACACAACAAACAACGCTATAAGCCACGCAATCTATGCACATTACAGTAATCCTACAAAAGACAAAGCTGATACATTTAAATCGGATTCAATTGTAGTAAAGGAATTGCACAAATAGCGTGCGAGGAGGTGGAATAAGAAATGTTACTCGTTTCTACTTTGTAAACGGGCTTTAACAGGATTCGAAGGGGTCTTAAGAGGGTACGGATGGGGCTAAGAGGGCAAAGACGGGGCAGGCGGGACCAGGCGGGACCAGACGGGGACCAGGTGAATAATGCATGTTGCACCTCAAGTGCCGGACCGGATAAACTTGTGTATAAGCGTCTCGGTATTGGGAGTGAGCCACTCTCGCTGGACTGATTTATGAAGTACTTTAGGACAAGTTTGTATGTCTAAGATGGTTGTGCAAATTTTAGGTTTTGGATTGTAGGTACTTTACATTCCGAATGGAGATAACAGCATAAAAAGGAATATAACAGCGTTTTAAGGTTACATAAAGCATGATTTTGAAGTCTTCAGTAATTTTTGCAATGCTATCTTTAAGTTTTATTTGACTTACCACCTAATAAAGTATGAGACGACGAAAAACGATTTTCATTTAGAAGCATCTCTTGTGTTTATCATCGCAGGTAACTCAATTCAACACCAATAAAGACATATTTAATTGAAGAAACAATCCATAATAACTTTATTTTACCTATCCTACTTATAATTCAGCCCATACCAAGCAAATCAAGCGATAAACGAATACTTTCGGAAACAGACCGACATTCGGAAAAACGATTTCCACTTGGGTTTATAAGGAAACTGTCAATCTCCATTTTTATGATACACTTGTTTGCTGTATTTCCAAACTTATTTTTGGACATAAAAGTCGAAACATATGTGATTTTATGTATTACTTTATGTTTCGCGAATGTTGTGATTTGGAAAATCCGACTTGGGTTTGGGGAAAAGAATTCACGTGGGGCAATGCTAAACGTGGTGACGAAAATATTTTCTTGCACCTAGTAATTAGCTTGCAGTACAGGTATTTTTATATCTTAATTATCATATTTATCGTAGTAATTTCTTTGATGACGTTATTTTCTATAGCATAAAGTATACATTACATACATGTATCAAAAGTTGGTGTGAAAAATTTTGGCATCACGGAATTAACTCGCATCGAAAACGACGTCAAAATTTACATATTATTTTGTTTCAATAACTGGAGGAAACGCATTGCTGCTGCATTTGCACTGTTATACTTAAAACCATTGCTTCAATAACTCCAAAGAGGATATAACATCATTAAATTTATTATCCAACTATTTGGCTTCACCAAAACCATTCCTGAACGATCACTCAATCATTCGCTAGCACAGAGTATTCAATCATCGTTTGTATTTAACGCGAAATCTCATTAGCGAAAATCAAATTACCGACTAAAATGAGATGAAGCGCTAATTAACAGACTTTGTACCGTCATTGTTCTACACATTATGCTCTAACGGGACATTTAAACTAGACACAAGTTATTATGTGTTATTAGATATATTACTTTATTAACTTTTGTTCTAACAGTTGTTTTTGATAAAACGTCTGACAGTATAATAAGTAGCTAATTGTCATGGTGTCAAATAAGGAATTCGTTCTTTTTAAATTTTTTTTATTTTTTTTTTATAAATGCGGACAACATCACATACATTGTTCTGAACCCAAAGTAAGTTGCTAAAGCACTTGTGTTATGGAATTCAGATACAACGAAGGTACCACAAACACCCAGACCCGAGACAATGTAGAAATGTGAATTTCTACATTGACCCGACCGGGGATCGAACCCGGGACCTCAGAGCTAGTGACACCTTGAAACCGGTGCGTACGCCACTCGACCACGGAGGTCGTCATTTTAACAACAATACGGCGCGAGCTTGTACTTTTTTCTTGAACAGCATTTTAATCAATGTATTTTTTAAGCATAGACATCAAAATCGAAGGCACAATCAAAGAAGTACCTAGATACGAAATACTCCCGACAAAATAGCACCTCCCTATTTATAAGTACCTGAATAAGTACAATTATATAGCAAGTACCGCAATGCGGATTTCTCAAGACCTTTTCGAGGAACAAAAAATATTACACAAAACACTATAATAAAGTAAGATTGTTCTATATATAAGCCGATAATGATTTACGATCGCTCTTGTAAGGCGGCGTCCATTTTTTGCCTTGTTTCAGAACGCTATTTGGAAGAATAGTAAGTGAGTTTATTTACTGCTAATGTACTGACCATTTTTTTTTATGAAAAATTGTTTCTTGGGTCAAATAAGTTATGCTAAGGCTGGGATGGTATGGATGATGTTGGTGTAGTAAATCGTTCAAGTGGTCTATTTGCGTAGAATGTGTGATATGTTATTGTTTTCAAAAAGTTTTGAACGGACTCCGATCGAATTTAAAATATTGGTTACGTGAATTGAAATAAATAAGTTTTCCAAGGAATGGTGATAATTAATGATAATTTAATCAATGATAATTAAAACAAATTATTTTTGAAACCCATCTTTTTATCGTATCTGTTATTTAAATGAGTACCTACATCATCTGCGAAAATTTTAGCTGTCTGGCTAACAGGGTTTATGACAGCTTGGTGACAGACAAAAGGAACAACGCAGCCATAGTAATAAAAACAACACCCGTCTCAAGAAATCTCCATCTTAAATCAATACAAACCGTTTAAAAGAACAAATATATTTTCCGATTCATCTAAATTTAGCACCACTTTGCAAAGTAACGTCAAAAATAAATACGTTGAACGAACCATCGCTGTTTGAATGCACTTCAATCGCAGTTAGTACTCAGCCGTCATTCACATGTTCACTCAGAGACCGATTATGTTCTTTTCGTTCGTTCGAGCTATCTTCGTAGCGTTGGTAGGGTTATCTAGGTTATGTTATTCGCGTTTTAAATTGAGAATGGAGTTTGAGATTCATTTTTTTAATGACTACTGCAAAATGAGGTTTTATGTGTCACCATAACTTCGAAAAACAATTTGTTTTTCTTTACCAAAGACTTTTTCCTTTTTTTGAACAAATCTTTTTGTTAAATTGTCCTAACAATATTAGGTGTATATGTTTTTAACGGATTGATAACCACTTGTAATACAAGAATATATGTTTTTAAACTTAACCTAAAATATGTAACGTAGCGAATATCTTGATCTCTATGTATATATTTAGATGCTTTGAGTAATTTTCACATCTTAAAATAGCGTTATTTATTAAAAAAAAAAAGAATTTCGCTGCTATTTTGTAATAAAAATTGGATAATGGAGACAATCCATTATCCAATTTTTGTTACTGTCTATTGTTGTCTATAGTTTAGAATTCTTTGCTTGTTGAATAATTAAAAATCGTAAGAATTGCAATTCATATTCTTCTGTCATTTCTTGTTACGTAACCATTTTGTACAAAATTAGTTAATCCTAAACATACCTTATAAATATTTAAATTCCATCTATAAATCAAGTCCCTACAAAAGGCTCAAAATAGGTTTTAACTAAATCTCCAAGCCAAGAGTAAGGTTATCTTTGTACTTTCTATTAACTAACCTATTAAACTGTATGGTAATTGATAAGGGAGGAATTATCGTTCTCAGCATCTGACGTCTCTAAGTGAGAAGGGTTGGTTGGACTGATATCGAGATTATTATTTAAGTCCTGTGTCAAGTTCTTATAAGCTTTGAAACTATAAGTTGGTATCAGGCTGATGAGAAGTAGGTGAGAGATTCATAGTTACCACAGAATGTATTTTTAGAAGTATCTTTTTTTTGTATTGTATCGCTGTGGTTTTGTTTCTTGCATGTTAGATTGGAATATTAATATGATTAAGCGGAGAGGTTTTTGATTATTTAATTGGGTTGTTGTCTGTTAAGATACGTTTAGTTTTAACAGAAGTTATTTTTTGGTACCGATTTGGTTCTTTCGTGTAAAGGCCAGTACAGAAATATAGTTGTACTCATATATTTGGACTTAGAAGAGACATCGTCCATTGAGTTTTTTCTACATTATCTCCTCAGAGTAGTCAGAAGAAATGTTGACTCTAGCGAGCTCAAAAGTAAAGTATTAGTATACATCTATTCTTCACCTTTCAATGTAACTGACAGATAACTGATATCATCTCATTTGTGACACTAAAAGTCGCAGATAATAATCATTAAATCTTCTAAAAACTCACATTTTTTTAACCTTAATCGTAAACCACTTTTAGCTTCTAGTTTCCTTTTTTTCATAAATCATTTGTAAAAACTTAATCAACACTACAAAACATCATTTAAATTCACTTCCATTTTAATGCAGTTATTGAGCTGAAGAAAAGTTTTCTCGAATTTCGTGCAGAACTTGGTAAACGTTCACAACTGCGGCATCCCGGAGTTCTCTTGCAAATATTTTATTATCAGTGTACTGAGGAAAATATTCTGAAACTTGAGTGCTTGAAAATGTAGGCGATGTGTGATCTGGGACAAAATAAAACTTTGAAAGCAAGTACACTTAGTTTAGGATCGCGGCACGTTTTATTTTCGTCAAAGTAGTTTATATACCCTACTTTGTATAATATGCTTAGAATGTAACGCAAACTCTTTGGATTAGTGACGACATTTTCGTAAGGGAAATATGCTCAATTTGACACCCTTTTGTGTTAATAAATTTGTATTGTCAACAAATGAATAAATAACGTTTATATTAATTGGTTGTAACAAAGTGGAACAGTATGACATTTACATAAATACGTTACAATTGAATCTGCAAGACGAAATGTCACCTATTAAGTTTATGTGACTATAAGTACTAATGAACGAAACGTAAAGTACTCATAGTCACATTAGATTTACCTTGATTTTTTTATACATAAATTACAACAACTTCAGAAATAAATGACCTGTGAAAATTTCCACTAACTTTCACGGTTCATGAGATACATATATGTATTATGGAGGTCAGACGGACAGGTAGTCAGACAGCGGTGACTCAGTAATAGGATATATTAAGCTTTTCGTAAGGAAATCTAAAAGGCTAAATATTATTACAGTAATAGGACTAAATATTACCCTATGCCTAAAAAGGCTTATCCCTTATAAAATATACACCAACTTCTTAAGGTTTTGATAAACAGGTATATTCAACTTTAACTTCTCAAAACGAAACTCGAGTAATCCGACTAGAGTCTGAAAATATTCTTACATGAAATTGTGAAGTTTTTATTTGACCTGACGTAGGAAGCTCGGGGTATATTGTACCTGGTTAAGGTCAGGTTATACTAAACAAATATTGTTTCTAATAAAACTAGACGCGATATTCTAAAAGCAAACTGTTTTGTAGATTTGTTGTAAACAGTTTTCATTTATGGTCCGCTTACTAATCTGTTATTGTTTTAATATTTTTAACAATTTGGTTCTGAGAAAAGTTGTGGTATAATGTTTTAAAATGTAACTAAAAATAATGTATTGAATGATAATGAATTGTATTTTAATGATAAAATGGAGGAGCAATCCATAGCTACAGGTAGATCTGATGAGTTTTGATTATATATTAGGAATATTGAATGAAAATGGAAATTATTAAATGATGTAACGGTTTACTCACGCTTATTTATCGGGGTAGCCCGACTAGTTTCGGACCCAATCGGAGTCCTTAATCATGAGCAGACGCGGCGGGATCGCGAGTTGAACTCGCGTCTGCTACGCGTCACGATAGTTATTATGAAAATGGAAATATTTTTAGTTTCCGTAAGCTTAAACAGCCACTTTAGAAACCTAAGTATATTCGGGTCTAATGACTCAAGCTGCGTGGTACAAGATTCTCATTCCTATGAAGCAGAACCGCAAGAAACTCCATAATATGTTTAATTCTTAAAAAACAACTGGTACAGGTAATAGACATCGTAGAATTACCCGGGTAATGTTCATTACCCTGGTTCAGTACTTTCTCTATAGTAACTATCGTGAGGCTGATTAATTATTAAATGATTGTTGACTGACGACCCCGCCGCATCAGCATATGATTAGGGACTCCGGTTGGGTTCGAAACTAGTCGGGCACTCGATAAATACGCGTGAGTAAACCGTTGCATCATTTAATAGTTCAGAACTTAACTGTACATTAACCTACATTACAATAATGTTGTTGTTGCTTCTTCACTAGGTAACATACTATAATCTATACTAATATATAAAGCTGAAGAGTTTGTTTGTTTGTTTGTTTGAACGCGCTAATCTCAGGAACTACTGGTCCAAATTGAAAAAATCTTTTTGTGTTGAATAGACCATTAATCGAGGAAGGCTTTAGGCTATAAACCATCACGCTACGACTAATAGGAGCGAAGATACAATAGAAAATGTGGGAAACAGGGCAGGTATAAATCAAAACTTATATCTTCTACCCACGGGGACGAAGTCGCGGGCAACAGCTAGTTATTAATACTACTTAAGCTTATAAACAAGACTGTACTGAACATACGTTTGTTGAAGTCACAGTCAAACGGCTGTGTGCGGGATTTGAGCCGCCCGAGGCGCGCGGCGAGATCAAAGCGCCGTACTCGCCACGTAACAGCTTTTATAACTGGATGTTTTTAACTTTACAGCTCTTTCGTACGGTAAACATATGCTAGTTTGTGAGCCCTTCACAGTGGGGAAGGGATTGCAAAATATTTACTAAGATATTTTCGAAAAATGGCGCTTAAACTGTACCCCCTCATAATCATACCTACTATAGAGAGACATGTAATTATCGTAATATTAATACAATTATTAAACGCGAAAGTTTGTACAGATGGTTCTTACTCTTTCACACCAAACCACTGAACGTATTTAGATGAAATTTTCCACATACGTAGTTCATAACGTGGATTAAAATAAACATATGATTGTATTTACAAAAAAATGTATTCTCGTGGGATCGGACAGAACCGCTGGCAACAGCTAGCATTAACATAAACGCTACATAATTCCCAGTAAAATCATTTGATACAAACTAAACCTCTTAGGCTTAAGACTGTGAACGGGCAACACGATAACTATCCTATCTCAGGTACAAATAGCGTAAATAATTAATCGTATAACAACATATCAGAATGGAGAACATGACTAATAACTGAGGTGCCCTGGAGAGTACACACCTACATAATTAAACGGCTAGCAGTTTAAATATTAAGTAACGAGCGCAAGGGCGGCCTTAATAGCTTCAAATGGAGTATTATGATCATGTTTTGAAGCAAAATTGTTTAACGTGTAATGATGGACGGTTTCTGAGACGCCTGTTCTGGTAATATAATTGTTAAAAAGCTAATATAGGGTCTTGCATTCGATAATGTGTGCAAAAAAGAAATTGTTCTAGATATATAAATGTAGAAAAATGTGCGAAAAAAGAAGTCTAAGTTAAGTGCTGGGTGCAAACTAAAATATATTATTTAGAAATATTATGAGTCGTACATATGTGTACCGTATGTTTATGTGTGTATACATATGCGTGTACATGTGCGTATTCGTGTATGTATGTGTATGTGTATGTACACGCATATGTTTGTACGTATGTATGTAGGTATGTGTCTATATAGTGTGTGTGTCTATGTGTATGTGGTGCACATGTGTGTGACTCATTTATGTTTTTATTATATATATACGGTTTTGTGGGGCTTAGTTAATAAGTTACCTACCTATTTGTTTAAAGATAAATAAATAATAATAAACTGTCAAGAGATGGCTGGTGATGAGGAGAATATTACAGGAAGTGGAAACAAGGGTCTATTAAAATCTAAGTAAGTCACAGCAGACGAAGCTTTACAAAGTAGGAAAATGATTGGGATCCAATTCGTATAACTGTGCAGTCAAGTCGATGCAGTCGTCAAATTTAAAGACTCCAAAATTGTATGCTCATTTTTCGTATAAAATGAATGGGTTTGGCTTTGTGACAAATAAATTAAATCAGAATAAGCAATCTAGGGACTGAAGGCTAAAATAAAATAATACCGAACTTCCAAAAAGCAAGAAAGTTATAGACTGTCAGATGGCCAAAAATGATATTGAGAATTCGAGAACAGAAACACATTATTTTGTTTGTGAATTTCGTTTCTTGTTTCCCTAACTAGATCATAAATAGCCTTACTTAGGTTCTCGGTAGGAGCCAACAGGATTTTTCCGGCAAATTCAAATTTCATCCCATTTCGTATTCTAAAAGTCGTCTTTGTCAATTTTGGGAACACGGCCAAAATTTTCAAAACGACTTTTGACAAAGCATCTGTAAAACTAATCAAGCTACGTAATATTAAGATAGGAAACACAAAAACCAGATCCTTGAAGTAAAATAAAATCCATGCTATAAGATGAAAACAAAACAATAAAAACAGTCTTGATAAACTAACAAGTAAGAACCCGGTTTGAGAAGCTTGCTAACATTTCCTTATTCCTTAGACCGTTCCGTCGCTACTCCCCTCGATCGCTTATTCCCTAAGCACTGTCCATTTTGAAAATCCGGATAAAACTCAAAGACTCTCAAGGCATGCATTATGCAACAACAAGTTGGTTTTAGCAAAACAAATTCTTTATTCGCTAATACCTCACAACGAACACACCATGAACTTTCAAAGCGAGTCTAAACAATGTGGAAAGGAGAGGCAGTTATATGGAGTTTTTTGTACCATCTCGCTTCTTCGTTCACAAAAGTTTTATTATAAGAACGTATAGTATAAAGTAGTTCCTGGTACAAGCAAAGTCCGTGCAATGCTTGGTTAAACAAGGATTTGTAAGACCGTTTTTATCTTAGAACTCGTTTAGTTACGATTGTAGTGAATGCTGAATGCTAATCAAGGGGACTTGGATTTTATTACGTAGCTTTAAAATGCGATTATACATTTAAGTTGTTGAGGATATTTGCTCTTTCTACTTGGGTTATAATTAATAAACCATACTAATATTATGATCGAGGAAGTTTTTAAGTATGAATGTTTGTTCCTCTTTCACGCAAAAACTATTGAACGGATTTATACGAAACTTATATAGATAATTTACAACCAGGATTAATACATAGTATAGATTTTATCCCGATTTTATGTTCCCGTGGGATCATTTTCGATTTCGAGTGTACATGGCTGGTAGCAGTGGGCTTTGGGGATTGTTAGGCTGCTGGTAAGGCATCAGTACTTGATGAAGTAAACCTCTGGAAATACAGAGGTACATACATTTAATGCACAGTTCGTGGTTAGAAGAGAGTTATTTTACATCATAAATGTTTATGTTGGTGTTAAAATTAATAAATATTGTAACGCACGTGCGCCTTTTTCTGTTATTTATTTATCAATTGGCTACTCTGAGTCATACTTCTTCTAGTCATGCTTCTCTCATTAAATAGGTACCTACCAGAAGACCCAGTGTTTGCTAGTATTATTTTTTGCAAGCCCTAAACAATCCAACTACATTTATGATGATTGGTGAGGTTTTCCCCTCTTTTCAGTGTCCTGCTTTCCTAGAGTCCTTGTTAAATGCATTCCATTTATCGAACATAAATACTGGAATTATAAATGTCATATTGAATAAGTAACTGCTTTCAAAATCACCACAAGTTCTGCCTCAATATTGGCGTCGTGTACATTGGTCGCGGCAGTCCTGATTTATAAATTCCTGATTGAATATTTAGGAGTCAATTTACTCCCCCTGTTACTGGTTCAAATATTTCGTCCGTGAATATAGATACTGTAAAACAGATAGTAATATTGAAGAACTAATTACGTTTTCCCTTTAAGTGTCTTGATTACCGAAGAGGTTTAGGTGTGTGACCCACGAATGCAGATTTTCAGATTCAAAACAGACTGCACGGATAGCCGAGTGGTTGAGGTCACTACA
Source organism: Trichoplusia ni (assembly GCF_003590095.1). NCBI lineage: Eukaryota > Metazoa > Arthropoda > Insecta > Lepidoptera > Noctuidae > Trichoplusia > Trichoplusia ni. The sequence goes on from NC_039500.1 coordinate 1,137,586, forward strand.
CTAAGCCCACTGAGCGCGACGCGTCGCGGCTTCGATCCCCGCGTATGACAAGCATTTGTGTGATCAACGAATGCTTGTTCTGAATCTTTGTGTCTTTGTGCATGTGACTTGAATGTTTGTAAGCCCCCGCGACACAAGGACTAAAATCCTTACTGCAGGAGTCGCTGTAAAAAAAAATGAATCTAGGTCTCTTGTGCATGTGACTTTATTTTTTTGTGAAATCTCCCAGGGTACAAGGATTCTAATACATATAATGCATGAGTCGTAAAAACAGATCTCCCGATTGATCGATTCGAGTACCTACTGCTAATTATCTGTGAATCAGAAGGTGGTCCAATGTTGATTTTGTCTTTTGAAGAGTTGGTAAATTAAATATTTTTTTATTTATTTATTGATCTGTGTGAATTTAGTGTTATAACTACTGTATTTTTTATTGTTTCTGGTGTTTGAGTACGATAAAATTAAGATTTTAGCATTTTATTTATTAGAGTTACATAATGTTCTCATTGAAATCGGAAATGATCCCACGAGGAATATAAAATGGGTATAAAATCTATCCTAATCCAGGTTTTAAACTATCTGTGTACTAAATTTCGTTCAATATACGTGTTATTCATTTATACGTGACAATATTCGCTGGCAGCGCACATTTTAAACCTTGTAAAAACATACATATTTTATAAATTTACTTTAATATACTTACAAAATTAAAACTGTACTTAAGAAGCAAGAGTTGAGGTTCTTTTCCCGCCCAACTAATTGCTTAAAGTCTTTTTAAGAGTATTTCGCAAAGTTTAATGTTGCCAATGTTCCACTTTCGGCATCGCTACAGTTTGTCATGCTACTTAAAAATACTGAAAAACTGGTCACGTGCGAGTTAGGTTTGCGACGTAGAGGGTTCCGTAAAAAATCATTTTATAATTACAATACGTGGTACTAGAGTGTTAATTACCAAACAGCAGTTGTGTAAACTCGATTTCCATTTTATTTGTTGTTTAGCGTCAATTATTAATAAATAAATTCATCTTTTTTTTAAATCAACTTTCTCGTCATCACGGTTCATTAGATACAGCCTGATTTCAGATCGACAGCCAGATAGACGGAGCCTCGGATATAGATTTCTGTTTTTCCCCTTAGGTAAGGAACCCTAATAACTGAAAAACTATGTTAAGTATTAATTTGACCGCAACTCATGAAGAAATACCTAGTTCAGTAACTTACGCGAGTTAAGTAATGCCATAATTTAATTAGGATGGTTAAGTAATGAACTTAGGAGATAATTAAAACATTAATAAATGAATACTTAATATTATAACTCCTTGCTACTTTTCAGCCACTTCTACCATACAAGATTGTAATGATAATCACCATAATCTCAGTTTGATTGACGAATTATTTTTAATACAGCTGTAATGTCCCACTGTTGGTCAAAGTTCTACCTCTTTCTACCTTTTGTCTCTCTAATGAGAGGCAAGTAGAAAATTGATTGACTCGTTCAGTAAAAACGAATGAGGAGAAAATTAAAAAAGTTTTTTTTACATACATTATTCATGTTGTACACATTAATGGCAACTACCGAAAAACGGGGTTCACTTGATCATAGGTACTCAAAAACGTCTATAGTAACAAAACTTCAGAATACTACACATAATGCAAACAACACTACAAGAACAGGCAGTCCAAAAAGAGAATTAGCACCGCTTAAAAACTCCTTGTATAATTACATCAATGCATTAAAACCTTTTTGCTTGGCAAATCGTTTTTTAAAAAGCTTCAATACGGCGTCCAATCGTGCGAGACTAATTCAATTTGTTAGAGATTTTTCACAAGGGTTTTAAACCCCTTTTCTCGTGTTTTAATCTGTTATCGGAGATTTTCATTCAATACTCGGTTTTGTTTTATGTGTTTCGGTGCTGAGTGCCGTCCGTTAAGTGAGTTTCGTTCTAGTGTTTCATGTTTTAGCTTGTTTGTGATAGTGTTTGGATAAGTTATTGTGTTTTTGATAACTTCAACAATAGTTTTGTGACAAATATGTTCTTAAGAACACGAAAGTCAGCACGTCTTTTTTAAAAGCAACATTAATCGGTTTGTGTAGTAGTGGGGGCTAAGAATCGTACTGGTGTGTGATGTCACACGAGATTTTGAATCACTGTATCCTCTTCATTTTTTGTTTTTGGGAATCAGTCTAAACATTTTTTTTAATGACCTGTAATTCTACGGTTGTAAAATAACCTAACTTTTTGTACTAGAAGCATGAGCACGGAAGAAGTAGCACGTGCTGCAGATAGCCTCTAAATATAAATTTATTTCAAGTACAAAAGGTAAAAATATTAATTAAAACTGAAAGCATCCATTATAAACATTCTAACGCTCTGACATTCATATTTAGTGGAAAGTGTTTACCGGCTGATAATAATTGGAACGGAACAGTCGTAAAGGGGTAACAATTTGTCCCGTCCCAAACAATGAAATTCAACGTGAATTTTACTTTTGCACTTTGTACATTTCGAGCGAAATTCAGTAAAATTAAATGTGATAAATTACTTTTGTTTCGACATCCATAAAAATGTTTAATGATACTTTCTAAACATTTTATATTTAGACACGGAAACAAGTTGTTGTGCGGTCGTTTAGAATTTTCGTGAATTTATTTGAATGGTTTTGGTTATGGTGATTTTATTTTAATCCTATAAAGGTGAAAGTTTGTTTATATGATTGGGCGTTTCGGTATTTTTCACATGAAATTCGCTCAAAGAATTTGAATAAAATTCGTTTTTTTGCTTAAAACCTGGATTAGCACATGGATCTTGACAGTTTTCATACCGATCTTTTTTTGTTTCCGTGTGATCGTTACCAAATGAGGACATCATGACTTCACTGATGACATGTAAATTACACCAGACTGATAAATTTACATATGGCTTAAAAAAACAGTCTGAATTTAAACATAGATAGAAATAACCCTTTAAATATTCAGCAGTTTCTCCCTTAAAAAATGCTCACACAAGTAAGTAAAAACCAGTCACAACCGAAGTCCAGTAAAACAGAACTCGTACCAAAAACACATTTGATATTCACGACGAAACATAAACAGAATCTGCACCAACTGACTTCGAGCACACGTCCGCGATTTATGATAATAGGTTATGAAAATAGATGCTTTGCATTCGAAACTGAACCGCGAAATGTCCTCAAAATGTACCGGTGAAATAAATATGAGGAGAAACAAAATCTTGAGAGAAACTCAGAACATCCCGTTTACCATGAAACCGTTGACGTTTTAGCCTTTTCCCAATTTCTTTTCCCGGCTTACAGTATAACCGGACGCACTGGTACTTACCAGTGTTTTACAAGGAGCGACTGCTTATCTGACCTCATAAACCCAGTTACCTTGGAAACACCGTACCCCTTAGTAATACTAGTTATCAGACTTTCATGCTTCTGATTACCTGTAACCACTATCAGAGATGTACGAATAGCAACGGCGACCCACAATTTGACGGTCTTTCCGAAATACGGAGGAACTCGTTATGATTTCGATGGTCACCCATCTGATCCACCATGATCGATTATCTTGTGCAATTATAAAGCTGCGAGCTAATAAAACCGCTGACACCCTGAAATAAAATTTATTTGGTTGTGGTATGCGACGGCGCGATGCACTGCATATATCGCTGTTTCACTTCTACTACAACTGTTTTGCCCTTAGAGTTTCATAATAAAAGTCCTGAGGCCGGTAATTTATGTTTTCTGAAAAACAATTTACGGGCTGAAGGAAGGGACATCATGATGCACGCCGAAGTGATAATGGCGTGGAATTTTTATGCGCGTTTAAGATTTGTTTTATTGCTGAATTAGTGTAAGTAAAAGGACGGAATATATTTAATACTAGCTGTTGCCCGCGACTTCGTTCCCGTGGCTAGAAGATATAAGTTATGATTTAAACCTGCCCTGTTTTTTCACATTTTCCATTGTACCTATCTTCGCTCCTATTAGTCGCAGCGTGATGGTTTATAGCCTAAAGCCTTCCTCGATTAATTTTTCAATTTGGGCCAGTAGTTCCTGAGATTAGCGCGTTCAAACAAACAAACAAACTCTTCAACTTTATATATTAGTATAGATTAAGCGCCTTTTAATTAAAACTGCTGCATTTAGCTAGTTCTTTTATTATATTATATTACCATACCAATACCCTGAGTGTTTAACAGATTTTGGCGTTGTAGGGAACAATCTCATGATCCAATATTGGAAAGTATTTTACCAACAAAAAGTCACGTGAATTGTGTGTGATTTATAATCTTAAAAAAACGGTGCTCAACTGGATATACTATCACTATGTATCAATGTTCTGTGTGTATATGGATGGACTATAATATCAATGTTCTTAGAGTTTTGCTTTAAACCTCACAGCTATCCTCTTTTTTCGGGTGCGAAATCATCATATGAATCGTTCCGTTTTGGGTTAAGCGGAAAAGCGAATGTTTTGTCTTCTTTATAAATAAAGTAAAATACCGTCGCGCTATTGCATGTATTTCGTAATCCTTACATGCATTATGAAGTGAGTTTAAGTTATACTTGAACACTCTGCAAAACCATTAACGTCTTTTACATTTCTACTCACGTACCAAAGTATTAAGGCGTGAAGTTAAACTTTGAAATAAGTTGGTGATAAGATTTGTCCTATATATGGGATAGAGCGAAGTCAATACGAGAAATAGTGATGTGCCAAATCTTTTGACTGAATTTATCGATAGTATTTAAAATATGTTGCATTTTAGATATCTTTTTATTTCAAGAAAATTTTAAGTTGCCAACGCAGGAAAATAGTGTAATGTTTTCAAGGTTAATTGTACTTTACTAGCTTACTTGTATTATTTTAGGAATGATTGACATGTGGTGAAGGAAACATCGAAGAATACCTGGATCCCAAAAAATGGAATCCAAAATCGTTAAACAGCGATGATCAACACTTACAAAGTGAATTTACGGGAAGAGGCCTAGCAGTGGGATATCTACAAGCTGGTATGTTAAAAAAAAACATACCTAAACCATTAAGTTTAAGTTTATAGAACCAAAAATCAAACGTCCATATTATTATCTTCAATATGACAAAATACCTAAAACAGGAACTATGTCACTACCAACTATTAAACTCAGTCAAATACAGACTAAATTACAATCATCGATATTGTATTAATTCACAACATTTGCAATTTGAAATCCATTATCACGAATTACGTAACAAATTTAGAGGACTATATTGAAAATAACAAATACTAAACATGTTATTAAAATACGTTGTGTTTGTTTCACGTAGTATTTGTCTCAATTACTAATGTTAATTTCGATTTCATTTTGTCAAAATAAACATTATGTTTAATCGAAATAGTGTACCTTTCCAATGTTAGATTACAACTTACAGGGACAATTGACAAATATTTAATAAATAAATAATAATAATAAATAAATGCGGACAAAATCACATACATGGTTCTGAACTCAAAGTAAGTTGCTAAAGGACTTGTGCTATGGAATTCAGATACAACAAAGGTACCACAAACACCCAGACACAAAACAATGTAGAAATATGTTTTTTTACATTGACCCGACCGGGGTCGAACCCGGGACCTCAGAGCTAGCGACACCTTGAAACCGGTGCGTACGCAACTCGACCACGGAGGTCGTCAAAACAGATTAACGATGATATTTAGTTTATCGATATCGATTAACAAAAACTATCGATCATTCAACATCACTGTGTGGGCGTATGTTAGGCAGCAGGTGGGAACATGTGACCATTCTCAAAGCGAATTGAGTTTCAACTTGCCGTTCGTACTGACTTAGACACACAGACATACGTACAAACAGACACCCAAATACATACCCAATACAAATCGTAATTTTGATTTAAAGATCTCTTTGGGAGTTTTATGTCAAAATAAATTGCTAGACCAGTTACTAAAGGTTTTAAATAATTTAGTAGTCAGACTTTTTTCTTTTCACGAATTTTGTAAAATGTAGCATAATACTGTTTTCACACGTTATAATTATAACGTGAGTTTCGACTGGATTTTAGAAATTAATAAGACTATTAAAAGGTAAAAAAGATAGATTTGTCAAACTTCAAGTGAAGTACAATAATTCAATTGAAATTGAACACAGCAATCAGTCTTGTTTTCACCGAATAATAAAATTGATGTTACAGTTTCAATAAAATTAAGTAGTACAACAAATAAAATTGATTGTTTTAGTAATCCATCGGTTCAGTAATACAAACACGAAACTCCACCATTTTTACGATTCTACTTAATTTTAACATTCAGCTTTTTTATCACTTTATTTTTGTTGGCAATATAAATCAGAATGCCAGTCAACAAGTTCATAAAAAATGTTGAAATTAAAAAGAGTTACAAATATTTATTTTTGATATAACTATAGTTATTTAAATTGCGTTGATTTATAAAAATGCTGCGATGAAAATAGGAAAAGTTCAAAATGAGGTCAAAAAGCCGAAAGAGGTCACCGCGATGACTTGTTTTTTTTCCCGCAATGTATCTACATACTTAATTAAAAACAAAAGCCGCTACCCTGACATATATAGAATTAAGTAGGTGTAATGTGAACATAGAACCTTTATTTAGAAAAACTAAGAATAACATCAGGAAATTCACAAAGAAAATATATGTCCTGAAGTAAAAGCGAACAGTTTACCTTATCTTGAAGCTGTTGTACCGTTTGTTGTCTTACCTGTGAAAACAAAAAGAAAAACGATAAAGGAAAATGTGGTAAGCATTTTAATAAAAAAGGAACAAATCATCAAAATTAGTATTCTGGAAACATTTCTGTCTAGATTATTTCAGTTTAGTATTCACTTTTTATTAAGGCCACGATTGTTTTAAGCATTGACTGGGAGGTGTTATTTAGGTTCCGTAATTAAAAGGTCAGTTCGTCAATCTGCGACCAGGCTGTAGCTCATGATCTGTTATAGATCAGCAGTTTTAATTTTCACAGATAATGTTTTTGTATTAAAAACAAATAAAAAATGAAAATAAACATCGAGGTTAAGCGTCGATTATGGTACGTTCATCAATTTGATGAGGGATGAATTGAGGCTGTCACAGACTGCAAAGATACAATCTGGTGACAGACGACCGGACCAATAGACAGAAAACAGAGCCTCAGTAAACGGGTCGGTAAGGATAGGCCAGTGATCTGTCACTAGTCTCTCTATATATATATTTTTTTAACTTTTCAGCTATTAAATAAGAACTTTTCATAACACTGTGTATTTATTAAAACTATATTCTTAAAGTATACACAAAACAATGAACTGTTCAACTTCAGCTTAAGAACTTGCGAAAATTGCAAAGTCTTCCGGGCTATAGTGAAGCGCAGACTGGATTCAATATCATTTATCATGGAGCTCAGAGGGACCTCACTCCAGTCGCGAGAGGGGACCAAGTCGCCAGATTGTTGTAACAGCTCCATATACTCGAATACTCTTTATATTTTCTAGGTTTACTTGTTTGTTATTGCGATGTTGTGATTTTCAAAGACTTGGTCTAAGTTATGTAAGTGTATAGGGTAAAATGTATTCGTAAGTAAATGTTTGTTGAGTAAATATTTAATTAATACACTGAAAACACTATGTGTGTTGCAACGTGTGATATTGGTCCGAATTGAGGTAATATGGTAATAGATACATATCATAGACAAGCAAGTAGACGGGAATATTCGTTCTTGCATAATTTTTTAAGTTCGAAATCAGTCTATTAAGATGGACTTTAAGAGAGTTCTGACATTATTGCAAATATTTGAATTTGATTTAGTGAAATTTTTGAGTAAAAATGGTTCACCATTACTTAGGCACTGCAGCTGTGCGTCCGTCAGTCCGTACATCCAGCCAACCGTGACTAGACTATATCTCAGGAACCGTGATAACTCGATAATTGATAATTTCACGTGTTCATGTTGATGTATTTCTATTACCGCTATTACAACTGTTGCTACACAAAAGATCGAGGTTCAGCAACTGTTGTTACAGTCATAAATGTATTAGGTGTAAAATAAATATGAACTTTTATGAGGAAGGTTTCCTGACGAAAGTTATGATGCTGGCACGTCAGCTCATGATTAAGGACTCCGGTTGAATCCTAAACTAATCAGGTTAAGGTCAGGTTCCCAATAAATAGGCGTCAGAAAACTGTTATACCAAAGCTTTAGTAAGTCAATAGTTAAATACAATAATGAACATTAATTACGAGGATTGTTTGAGGTAATTATTTATGATACACTATAGGCAGGTTAATTAGTTTTACTCATTTGTTAAATTATTAGTTGGTAATTATTGTAATGCCAGTTTAGACCAGCGACGTGATTTATCTGTATTTAATCCGGTTTAACCTGTTGTTGTAATTTAATTGTTTTCCTATTGTTTTGTATCTTTTTAAATGGATATTAATTTATGGACAGTATTTGAGCAAACTTATGTAAAAAAACACATACCTACACGGTTTTCCTTATTGTACTTGTTACTGTACACTTTGTTTCGGTTGAATTAATGACTACTGAGTCTATCACGAAAGTGCTTCTTTCATTCATTCGTGCTTCATAATACTCAAATTTAACTGTCACACAAACAATATGTTTACGTTTAGAAAATTTATCCGGAACCCTCAGTGTCGCTAGTTCCCATCGTACTTGACCGGTTTCCCCTTTAGATATAGGACCCTAGAAACGCAACACTATTCGATATCTTCAAACACTTTCCTTATTAAAGGCAATTGTTGGTTTTACGACAAACGCGTGTTCTCATCACATAAGCGATTTGTATGTATGAGCATATACTCTGTGATTGATTGCGTATCTCTGAGAGCCTCTATGATTTGTGGGACTGATTTGAGGAATATCAACTGCCTTTATTTTTGTGTTGATGATTCAGGTAGAGTTGAATTAAATAATACTGAGAGAGCAGGCGTATGTAAAAAGTAGTGTTAAGATGTTTGCAATAATCGTTAGGAAATTTAAATAAACATATTCATCATTCAATATTCGTTCATTGCTGGACATAGGCCACTCCAATTGCATACAATCTTAGCTCAATCATCTGCTCCGTACCATTAACAGAAACAAATTCAATCTCAAACATACATAGAAAGCGAACATACTCGAAAACAAAATAATCCTTACAGAACATCCATACACATACAGAGGCTAAGCCAACCGCACGAAAAGTAAAATAGTATCCATTACTTATTGTTTAAAAACTTTCTCATCCCGTATTTAAGTTTTCCGTTTAAAATTCAACGTCTGTACCCTAGCGGGAGTTACAAGGGATATGAAAAAGTTACGTCAACGTACCTGAAATATGGAACCAGTTTGCTTTTAAGCTTATAATGGTGCTCGCATACAATTTTGATAGATTTTTTGGGTTCCTTAGCTGAAGAATGAAAATGGAAACGTCTATTCATCTGTCATTAGACTATATTTGAAAGGCAATAGAATTCCCACAGATGACGTATTTCTGTTGAAATATTAACAAAAAGAAATTAAAATTATAAATTGAGGTGGGCAATATTATTGGTACAGTAATCAATTCGATGGGTGAACAATTTGCGCTTTTTTGTTAGTAAATCAATGTAACATGATCCCAAAAAGCACGAATTATAACTATGTCATCATCAGCTCGTTCCATTCCACTTCTCGAATTAATACGCTTCTCCCGAAGTACTTGCTACTTAACTACTGCTTTTTTCTACTAAGTACTTTTATTTGAAACTAGCTGTTGCCCGCGACTTCGTCCCCGTGGGTAGAAGATATAAGTTATGATTTATAACTGCCCTGCTTTTTTCACATTTTCCATTGTATTTTCGCTCCTATTAGTCGCAGCGTGATGGTTCATAGCTTAAAGCCTTCCTCGATGAATATTCAACACAAAAAGAATTTTTCAATTTGGACCTTTCCTGAGATTAGCGCGTTCAAACAAACTAACTCTTCAGCTTTATATATCAGTATAGAGTATAGATGATGTATACTGTGCCTTAAACTATACTACGCTTAATCCTGCAATTTTAATACTTAACTATGCTGTCGTCAACTTTTAGTTTGTCTAAAATTAATGTTATCAACTATATTATTCGCATAAAATAAACTATAATACGTTTATTTTTTTCCCAGAAACGGACATTTCATTCATTCATTTTGACAAGAGCTCTGAAATATTCGATTAAAAAGGAAACCAAGCCATGATGTCTCCATGATTCGAAAAATTCCAAAAGTGAGTTGACTCGGACGTTTCATTTGAATTCATCGCTCGTTCGAAAAAGGTTTGATGCCAAAACGATCGCGAATTAGATTTTTAATGGAGTTGTATCAAAGAGTTCCCTCGTTTGGAGCTTTATTGGCGTTTCTTGTTCGCTGTGCTTTTAAACAATTTACTTTACAAGACAGATTTTTCAATTGTTTGTTTAACTATTTGGTATATCAAAAAAATTGACTTTCATAGTTTTACCTAGATATTTATTTTTAATGTTTATTGTTATACCTACAACAGATAAATATCAATTGTGAAATTTGCAACTTTTCAGCTATTGCTGTTCCCGACGGGCAAACAGTAAATCTCTAATTTCCTTATATTCAGCGTTGAGTTTTTATCCTTTAGGTGCGAAACAATATCTTCCCAAATAGATAAAAAATATTAAAGAAATACCAAATTAACATTTACATGACACTTCACCTAACTTAACACCTATTAAAAATTACCAAATACCTTTAACATTCGCGAAAAATATTAGATTTTACGACACGATTAGAAACCTCGATCCCATGTCCGTATCTCCAGAACGACGCCCTTGGTTGCAGGCAAGCGCTACCATAAACATGACAGGATCTCCGGGATAATGCTACATAAAAATGTAGGGACAAGTTCCAGGGAAATTGTGGACCCATGCCTTTAATTTGACCTCAAAGACCGTAATATGTGGTGAGGAATTAATTAAGTTCAGGAGACATGACAGACATGGAGAACTATCGGGAGGGATGGATGGCAATTTGGATGATGACAGGGTGCGGCGTTGGATTATTTAATTTTATGCTGCTTTGAATTTTGTTTAGCTGTGTATGTGAAACGAAGATGAATGTAACGTAGCAATGTTGTCCTTGCTCTGATTTTAAAAGAATACTGGCTATATGAAAACAAAAAAAATAACAAATCGATTATTTGAAAAATAAAACGTATGTCAGGACCGACAGACATTGGAACTTTGTACGTGACCCAAAAACATCACTTATTCAATTATCAACAAAAGCAAAGACATAATACATTACCGTATGACTGTATCACACAAAGTAAAGACGAGACATCGTCAAATCATCTCTGAATAATAATTCTTCATTATTCTGTCACTAGGCATGACATTCTTAACAAAAACAAATCGTAAAACCGAAAAAATGCCAAGCAAATATTTAATATCAAATTATGCAAATACATAAACTTGAAATCTGACATCATTCTCGAAAGAAATTCGAAAAAGGAACATCGTGACATAAAAATAAGAAATAAAAATGTTACAGCCAGTAACAAGGGAGATGGCGGAGGTGGCAAATAATGAAGACATTATTCATTTAGGCGTCTCACAACGTTTCTGTTAAAAAGCAAATGAAATAATGGAACCCACTGGTGATTATTAATTTAAACACGAAACGACAAATGGTTGATTTGATTCAATTTCCTCGAGGTGGAATTGTTGGACTTTCTAGGTTATTGTTCCTTTTGTGAAAAAAGGCGGGAAATAGAACAACGACCAACGTAAAACGAGGGAATAAACAATGCGTGCTCTCAGTTTATGTTTGTAGAGGAAAATAATATGATTAAGGAAATATAAAAACGGAAGGTTTTATTATCGTTTTATGGTTCTCTCGTAATGAAGCCAATATTGTTAGTGATGTAGTTTATTGAGGCGCTAAGTGATTAAATCATTCTATTTACACAAGTGCGAGAAGGATCCTTGTATCTTTATTTTTTACTAAATAGGATTGGCAAATAGCAAAATTTTGTTAAAAGATACTATTTGTTTCGATTTTCCCATTGACATGCCATTGATTCCCATTGATATCTTTAGATACAGTATTACCTACAATGTTTGACTCTCTTTTTTATAAAATTTCAAACTAAAATTTAATAAAATGCTGACTTTAACTCGTACTTTTCTCACACTTGCGCCAAAAATTCGCGTAGGAAAAGTATCGTAAGTCCTCGTAAGCAACGAGACAGGTTTAAGGGAGCGCTTTCTGGAGTACCTATATAGTAAGCTTTTTACAACATGAAGGTTTAACACATAAACGTGTTATGAAATATGAGGCAGGCCGGCGACATACAGATGAAAAAATAAATGAACCAGTTCTCTTTTTCAGAAGGTTTAAATTCAGGGCAATTAAAAAAATATCAATAATTTACTATGGCGATTGTAATTTATTAGTTAGTTGGAGGTATACAAAATAAATCCGGATTTCTATAGCAACTACATGTAAAATGTGATATAGGTACTTTTTATCATGAGTTTTAAATCCTTCCATCTATTTTTTATGTGCCCTTGCTAACCAATCAATTATTAAATTTTAAATTGTTCTAATTGATACATTTCTTAACACGTCTTCTATTTTTCAATTATAAAAAGTACTATACTACCAACAAGACGAGAATTCTATTTCGAAATTTCCTCAACTCAAGTAAAATACGTTTTCTGTTTCCAACTAGTTTTAATTGCGAAGTTTTCTTCAAAGAAGACATTTTAATTTAGATGAATTTCTTAAGATGAGCCATGTCGGGAGATGGTGGATATCGTAATTACTAAACGTAGCTGAAGGTTAAGCGCCATTTAAAAATGACTGCGCTTTTATATTAACTTCTTGAAAAAGCATTTTGAATCTTCCTTTTTTTAATGTGTTAGCTAAATTAAATAGTTTTTGAAAATACGAAGTGTACGTACTCACTTTAAATTGTCATAATTTACTAGATTATGTGCCATGAGATGAAATGGCAGGGATTTCAATGTTTTGGGAAAAATCGAGTCATACCGAAATAGGCCGCGTGGAAACCTAGCTCTTAGTCAGTCTTCGGTAGTCAACTCACAGTGAGTCTAACTGAAGTTCCAATCGGTATCTGAAGCTTAACTTATTGACGTTTAGAAATAAAATAATGAAAATGTATTTATTTATTTATTAGGTATACCAACAGCATAACATACAAATTTAACAAATTAGAAATTAAGTAACAAACTATAGTTATTGGTGTAATGTTAAGCTCATAATCTTCAACTTCTTCTCTTTACACGTCGGTGGTTTAAACCTCCAGATGTTATCCTTTTCCCAATACCAATGATCATGTAATGTATTGCAATATACCTTCTTATACTGCACTACTACGACCATCCATAAGTATTATTCCTACTACTCAATACCAACTTTAATACCCTGTTTACCCGCTTTACACTTCAACAGCATTAAAATTTTGCATTTCTCATGGTGTATATCCCCATAGGGTAAGGGGTATCGTCTGCCCCAGTTTCCCCGACGGCGGTCCTACGACCAATGTAATAGGGGGTAAGGCTATTCACATTTATTCGACACACTTTCCTACTGTTTACCCCATTAGCATACACAACAATGTTTCTGAAGAAACAAGGGTTGTTATTGTTTAAAGTGTTATTGAGATATCTCGATCTCTTGATATACACTTACAAAGGTGTCAAATATTAAGTGATACTTTATATTACAACAATTGGAATCATAATCCTAAAATTAGATATACCTTACTATTTACAGTGAAGTATACCTACAAAGAAATGTCGATAAAATTATTACGCATAATGGCTGAAAAAATTAACAAAAGTTTCGTAATTTACGAGGAAAACGTTTGTTTTTTTTTAATGTTATAACGAAAAACTAAAAATTGTCTGGATTGATGCTGTTTGTATTCCGTAATGCCTCTAGTCTGTTCGAAATCTCCTAAAAAGTAATATCAAACCTCGTTATTATTTACTGCTTTATGACAAGGAAATATTTGGGGAACCCAAAGGATATGTCCAATAATATTACCCAATTATGTTGAACATTAAATCGAATCGTCACAAAAAAACAACATTTACATAATCTCCATCAATAAACATTTGTAGCAATTTGGATGCAACTTTTTCGACAGAAGACGCAAATTATGTCTATCCCTTTTTGACTTGACTAATTTTGTTGCATGTAAAAGAGACAAAAACTGTTTATCCGAATATACGGAGATTCCTCATATTTATGTAAATGAATAATATAATTTCGCAGCCATTTTTCTTTGACGATCTTTTTGGGTATGTAATGTGTTTGTTTCCAGGAAGATGGGATGCTTAGAATTTTATGATTTTGATTTAAAAGTCAGAATAAAAAATATGGTAGAACACCCGAACTTGGGCCATTGCAAGTTTTTTTTGTTCAAATCCTGATCAAGCGTTTTGTTTCAATACATTTTATAATTTACTACTACTTTTTGGTAACAAAATAAAAAAAATAATGAAAACCACCTTGGATCTATTCGCATTTATTTACTTCTATCTATTTTTCAATAATGCGAATTGTAAACGGAAAACGTTTAAAATGTGAAATTGGAAACCGAAAATATTCTCGAGCGATTGAACATGCCAAAATGAATGGTGATGTAATGCTTTATCAACTTTTCATGTTTAATTACTCGTTAAAAGAGGGGTGACAAGGAGGCTGAAAGACAATATCTTTTCTCTCTGTTAAGTGGAAAGTATCAAATATAAGGAAGGTGTTTGTTTGTGAGGATGGGATCCAAATTCGCCGAATCATGTTTTATTTTTAAGTATTTATAGCAAGAATAGTTGTAATGAAAATCCATTCAGAAAACATGGGAAAATGGGTAAAAAGGCAAATTTTTAGTCTTACCGCAAAATATAATAAGGATTTACAAAAAATATCTACATCGTAAAAAATCCTAAAACATTGTCCATTGTTATCGAAAAAAAGACAAATAAGTCATACCAGCAAAAAATGTTATAGAGTCCCTAATATTTATTAAAGAAAAAACAAATACTCAAATTCTGGAATATGTCAGTTTTATCGAATCAGCTGGAAGGGTCTCTCAATGTGGGCGAGGCGTGGGAGGGCAATACATCATTCCACATCAAACGCAGGAAACACGGCATTCAGAAATCCGTTTTACGGGTCAACGCATTACTTATGTAACGTCAATCATTTTAAATATTATAAGCGCGATGGAAATTTGGTTAGGATCAGAAGTGCTCAACTGGGTGGTGGGGTCCAATCTGGATTTACTTTTGTCAATCACAAATATTTAGAACTACTCATCCAAAGACGTCAAAGCTGAAAATAGGTGAGTCCCGCTGTAATTTTGCCTTTGAGCATGAAAATGTTCACACAATTTCAATGTTGTACACTTGAAATATGCGATAGACACTAATAAAGTTGATATTGAAACATTCTTCATTGCTGGCATCGTTTAAGGGTGAACTAGAATATAATTAAAAACAAAAGTTACCCGTTTATTGGTTTCATAAATATAGTAGGTAGACACATGCATCAATACAAGCTAATGACAAGCGTTTAAGGATCAGACGCTTTTCCTACACAGGGAACGAACCTGCACCATGTCGCGCACAGTGCATTCGGATAATCGTGCATTCAAATTATTCTTACCAATTATGATAATTTTTAATTAGAAACCTTTTTCCTGCACTAATCGAATCTGAATCCATGAGCTTTTTTCTCACATTCAAATCATACATTTAAGCCGCCAGAAGCTTGAAACGAAAAAGATAAGTGCAAGATAAAGTTGACTTACTCAAGTTATTCAGAGAACTTGTAAGCGTCTGTTGACGGCCACATTACTTGCTTAAGCACCAACTTAGCAATGAGCAAGTGATTTAAGTAATGCATGTAAGGACGTAAGTTATTCGATGTGCATGCTAAGTTAGTTTGGAACTTCAGTCGGCGTGTCTAAGTATCTTCGTTTAAACATTTAGGGGCTTGTTAGATTGTACACACGATTTTACAGGTAAAGATTTTTTCATCTTTATGTAACGATCCCTAATTTATGGGTAATTTAAGATTTAAGAGACTAACAGGTCGAGAGCCTAATATTTTTTTTTAGAAAATGAACACTACGGATTATTTCACAAACATTCAAGTCACATGCAGAAAGACACCCAGGATCAGGAGAAGCATTCGTGAAAAACACAAATGCGTTATCTAGGCGGTAATCGAAGTGGCGAAAAATTATACACTGTGGATATTAGAGACCTTAGATACCACTTGGTTATCCTCACATTCAAACTCAAATTTCAGATTTGTATTATGTTTTATGAACAAATTCTAAATCTTTCCCAGATTTGTGGTCATTTTTTATATTAGCTAAGCTTTAAATCTCATCATCATCGGCCTAGCCTTTTCCCAACTATGTTGGGGTCGGCTACCAGTCCAACCGGTTTCAGCTGAGTACCAGTGTTTTACAAGGAGCGACTGCCTATCTGACCTCCTCAACCCAGTTACCTGGGCAACACTACACCCCTTGGTTAGACTGGCTGTCAGACTTTTTTAAGCTTCTGACTACCTGTAACGACTGTCAAAGATGGAGGAATAACAGTGGGTCCCGGCCCACAATTTAACGTGCCTTCCGAAACACGGAGGAACTCGCTATGACAAAGATGGTCACCTGTGATCGAATCATTTTTGCGGTTATAGCACAGCCACGAGATCCTCTAAGCTTTAAACCTATACGTATCTATTTAAGCCAAATATACACAGAGTACCCCGTCACCACCTCTTTATTACATAAGTAAACAAAAAAACTGGGACACTTTATTTTACGAAGTTGGCAAAGAAAACAAATAACCTCAAATCATAACCTTTCTGAACAAAAGTACGTGAAAATTGAAGACATCATTATGGCGGTTAAGATCTTTGAACAGACCGCAACCGCGGATATTGGTGTTCAAGTCACTGAAATATATGTCGTAAATGGTGGGAATAAAGGTTGTTTTACGATGGGCGAAAGGCCTGTTGGGACAGCTGAGCAATCGATTGCCTTGATGACATCTATTGAAAGGGTAGGCTTTACAATGTCGCACTATGAATGGATGTTATAAAACAAGTGTGTGGAGGAAAATGGGCAATATGCGTTTCCGTGTGGGTTCGACCTTCAAAGCAGTTAGTTTTTGATATTTCGTTTTCGTTTTCGCAAATAAAAAAATCTCTAAATTGAAGTTTAGGTACTTTGAGCTAACTTTTTAAACGAAACATCAGTCAAACAGTCTCATTAACATCATAACGAATGAATTCCACTGATCCCATTTTGATAGCACCAATTGAATGGTCTGAATTCAATAATTGAACGATTGAAAACCCGTTTCAAATACGAGCAAGATCCCTAATTGGGCATGAATTATACTACAACAAGGATCAGCATAACAGTAACTGGTCATGGTACATTAAGAACCAGTATTTTGCGGCTAAGTATAGACTAAATCAAAGAGCTATAAATTATAGCAGTGCAGTGGAATCAGTATCCAAGTGAAGAACTTATCGATAAATTCTGTGTAACGAAACTTGGACATCTTACATTGTTACTTGGCACTGGAACGTCGATGTTAAACCTCAAATTTATGGATGACTACTTTAGATCTGCGACGAAGCTATAAAGTTTGGGTGTCGAGACTCGAATATCTCGGATATTTGGAATTATTGCTCGTTATACTTTGCAATAGATGGTAAAATTGTTTGATAGACGTTTTAGTGATGTACTTAATGACTGTGATCAGATTACGATTATGGTTCAAGTTTTGTAATATTCCCATTTATGGTTTTCGAGATATTGTGATAACAGACCATGGGTTTAATATTTTCGTTACAAAAATACGAGGCTTTTTGAACTTGACGCCAAAATTGGCTACCGTGCCTTTTTGCAATAACCTAAGGTTTGTACGTTTATTTTCTGAGTTCCGGTTTATTTTGCTAGTTTGCCTTTAACATCCGCATAGATCTTTTTTGATCCAAACTTTTCCGGCTCAAAGCCCTCACCAAATTCGCTACACAAGCGTTTTTGCTATTTAGGGGGTTCAACTGGGCAAAAAGTATGGTCAGCTATCAAACAAAAATAGAGTTACGATCAAAGTCCCTTTCCGTACTCGAAAACCCCATCAAACTTGAATGTTATGCATAAACTAAATCACTTTCGGCCCATGAATGCCCACCCATTCTGTAAACCGTTACATTTGGGATGGTTTATGTTAATTCCCCTTTCCGGACAGTTCGGGACCTTACGGGAAGTTTAGCTTGTCCATAACGACGGTAGCATATCGTCTTTGGGATCTAACAAAGGCTTTGCCAATGGCTGCTTTGTTCTGCCGAAATAGGTTGAAATGATCGGGCTGTACTCAATTATAAATCATTTGTTTATGCAAATTTACTTCGAAGGCTGTCATAAAAGTATTGTGTTTTATCATTGAAGATTGTTTCAGATTATAAGCGGGTAGTGAGAACATTTTTTCAGGAATTAGTTAAATTGCCGAATATTTTTTTTGTTATCGAAAAATAAATCCATTGTTATATGTCGTCCGCATTCCATCAATTATAGCGATGACAAAAATTTATCCCAAAAATAGAATAGTTTCAGTTACCTGTATAAATTATAAAACAGAATTGAGTGTATCAATTTGAATATCACACGAAATAGCGGTAAATATTTAAATCCGTGAAATGTTTTGTGTTGTTCAATTCATTCGCATTTGAAATTCAATGCACAGATGTCTCCTATATTTACCGGATCCACCGGCATATCTGTTTTCACACAAAATTCGTTATAAAATTTTATTTAGAACGCAATTTTCGTCTGCAATCCAGAGGGAATGTCCCCGGAGAATAGGTTCGCCTACAAAAGCCTTCTCACGGTGTGTCCGAATAAGATCAAGATTGGAATGTGGGAGAATTTCGCTTTTTTTAAAAGAAACTCGATGCAATAGACGTACAAAGGAGAGACTGAAATTGTATGTAGCTAGTATTGGGAACGAGTTTAAATGGTGCAGCCTTCATTCTGAATCTTTTTGAAGAATGTTACGAGTATGTCGATAATAGATGTCTTGATATTTGTTTAAAAATCTTCGGTTAGAAACGGCACTTTGTTTCTAATGGGAGATTAAGTAAATTCTGTGATTTACATTCAGTGCAAGTAATGAGAATGAGAAATATTAATACCTATTTTTCCTACGGTTTCACGGTTGGATTTTTGCAACTGATTTTGAAGTACTTCCCGATAAGCTAGCAGCCTTAAATTTTCAGGGTAACTTCAAGCCCGATGACAATGTACTTTACAACTTTAAAAACTTTTGAAAAAATTTGAATGAAGTGACATTTAAAAGCGTGGGTTTTTAGATGTCTATTAATTTATTAGCTATATTTTCTTTGTGTTCTATTCTCTTAAAATCCTGCGTTACATGATATGTATGTAGCGAAATAGGAATTCCTGAATTGCATTGTGGTGTCCAACTACAGCCCTATTCACATTAGTTCGAACGTGCTAATTTATGTAGCTTGCGGGAGGCTATGCGATCAAACTGTCGTCGTGATCAATAAACTAATAATATGACTATATGACTGTACCTGTGGATATCACTGTTTAACGTTTGAAGATATCACAGCTGACAGTTTAGTAAAAAAAAAATATGATGAATGATGTTGGTTGAAAAAGTAACTATTTCTTTTTAATCAAAAGAGTTATGTGTGGAGTCTCCTGCCGGTTCTTCATCGTAGGAATTATTTGGGAACTGCGCACATATAGTCAATACTGTAACGCTTTAGAAGTAAAAGCA
Organism: Trichoplusia ni; assembly: GCF_003590095.1. Classification (NCBI taxonomy): domain Eukaryota; kingdom Metazoa; phylum Arthropoda; class Insecta; order Lepidoptera; family Noctuidae; genus Trichoplusia; species Trichoplusia ni. The sequence goes on from NC_039500.1 coordinate 1,157,469, forward strand.
GAAAAGCTTTTGATCTTGATTTCAACAAAATATCAAGACTTTTATTTTTGAGATAAACATCATTACTAAAGTGTATTTATGATAAACCATTTTCACTTCAACACAAAACATCTAAATTTAAGGCTTTTAAACATATAAGTTAACAGGAAAATCTAACATATTTATCACAGAGAGAAATATTCCGGCAAATCGTTAGATACAACGAGAGTAGGTGAAGGCATGACGCCTCCAGGAGAGTAAATAAACACTACAACACAAAGCTGTTTGCCAACAATTCTCAGGCAACATCGTGACAAAAATTCTCGACAATATCCCGCTTGCAGATTTATCGGATCGCACTGATTTGGAGAAAGCTACTCAAATATGTGCTCCAATATTTGACGTACTATGTGTGGTGTCGTTTCGACGTGACATTTCAATTCCATTACTGAAGTATTAGTGTGTTTGCCTACCTATTTTTAGGGAGTTGTAGTTAAGAGCTACTATGCTACGATTTCAATATGAAATATTACGTTTTTGGTTTCAGTATACGATGGGTAATGGAAACCTATAACTGAGGCATCGCTGTCCTTTCGTATGTTTGTCTGTCCGTCCGGCTGGCTCATGAACCGTGATAGATGGTCAGTTGAAATTATCACAGATGGTATATTTCTGAAGTTAGGGGTTAATAAACAATGGTGGTTATCATCGCAAAGTTTTATGTCACCCAACAGATTTTGTCTAACGCAATGAAATTTTTTTGTGAATTATTAAACGTGTTGATTACTACTGACTGCTTTGGTGTATGAGAAGAGAACTTTGTTAAGTCGTGAGTCCTTTAATGGATGTTTCAGTATGTAACTTAATGTAAATTAGGTTAATCTAAATCATAATAAAAAAACTGAGCAATTGAAATATTAATTTACAAGCATATATTAAAAATAAAAATCAATTCAATAAATACCAAAACCAGAATTTGACATCTAGAAAGATAGAATTGACACCAATAACTCCATACAATTTATAGCTTACTAAAGTCTATAAATCAACTTCAGTTTGACAACCCTGTTCGACAATTTCGCATAATCTGCCATCGGTTCACCACGGTTAGTCGATTTAAACTCGTGTCGAAGTTAACTGTTCCAATCCAATTCAGATTCAAGCCACATTGATTGTATTACTATCCTTGCCGATCAGTCCCCTCCCATATTGAAAGCGCTAAGATTTCTCTAGATATGAAAACGTTGAGAGCATGTTAAGTAACATTCGATTTAGTGTTTGGGATTTCGGGTCTGGAATTTTGATTCACGTAATAACGTCTTGTAGTTTTATAGACAGTATTATGATTATAAACCCACCTGTTTTTTTTGTCAGTGCGATTCCATCTAAGTTATGTAATCATGAAGTATGTGTATCTCCTTATCAAATTCAAATATTGTTTTATATTAAGCGGGAGTCCTTTTGTGACCTTCACGAAGATCCAATATCTTTTGTTTATGAAAGCAATACCTTTTTTCGTGATTAATTTTGGAGTATTTTCAATATATGTGTCAGCGCCATGAAGATATGTTTTGGCACTTTTTGGTCTGTGAATGAATATTGTTGGTCCGTAGCAAAATAAGCCTGAAGTAACGAAATAAGGTGCATTTTAGATATCTGTGATTAGAGTATTATAATCACTGATTATGGTGTTCTACGCAAAATTTAATATATTATGCAATAAGTATGTAGTAAGATGGTAAAGAATGAAAGAAAAATGATAATATGTTATGACTTGCTGTTTTCTACATTACCTTAAAACTAAGTCGGATGTAAGTAGCCTATGTGTTAATTTGAGGCTACATTTGAGTTGTTCTACCTCCATACTACCAAAGTTGCTAAATCTTCCATCCTCTACTAGGTTATATTCGACTAAAAACTATAGCTTATTACTTTACAAGTACATTGTTTTATGACCAAACAATCCATTAAAATGTGTAGATCACACTGGCCACGGGACCTAATGGCGTGACCACGCGTGTCTGGACTCATGAGCTTAGCCCCTTACGTAAGTGGAAAAACGAGGGCAATTTGTTCGTGAAGGCAGTCCTAAGACATTTTTCTTAGTGAAGTAAGGAGTCTTTGCCAAAACAAAAATTTTATGTAACATTGAACATTGAAGTGGAAATTTTTTAATTTTATCGACGCTGTTGGTATTGTGGATATGTATTTTGTCCTCTTCTCCTACTCATGTGTATTTGTATCTTGATCGTCAACATTTTTTTGGAAAGCTGAAAGTCACTGAAAATCTGAAAATCTTTTAGCACGTTTCTTTTTGCAAGAGAGTCAACCAGTTTTCAGAAATCAATTTTCTTATTCAACATTCTGCCTAGTGAAATTACTGGTACAAAATTTTACTGGTCTCAATAAAATGTCTCCGAAAGCAACATTTCGCAGTCATCCGCAAAGAATAGTAATACACTTGAGTCTTAGGTCTAATTTGCTACCCAATTAGTTGTTCTGCAGATTGTGCGTAAAATTAGGACATTAACGGACCTCCCTTTATTCTGTGAACCCTTTTGAGTATAAAGAAATTGAAGGCAAAATAAACATTATTTCAAGTCTCCCCGAAATTGAGTACAAAACAATTTTAGGGGAAAGGTTTCAAGTGGGAGAAAATATTGGAATCCTCACAATGTTTCAAGTGGATTTATTAAGAAAGACGTAATTCGAAATATGATTTTGATCTTCTTAAATAAGTCAAATAAATATAAATAACTGATTTTCTTTACTGACGAACGCCGTTCTTTATTGAAATGCTTAAAGAAAAACTACAGAACGTCAAATTAAAAAAACGAACAGTCTTTAAAAACAATTCTCCATAAGCTCTTTCGTCACATCCATATAACCCAATCTTAAGTATAAAGACAAAATTTCTTTTTAATTTCCAAGGAAGCTATTTATAAACGCTTGCAATTCGAATTCTTACAATTTCCTTTCACCTTTTGGTTATTGTGTCAACTGCCTTTTTAATAAAGAACAAATGGAACCATTTACCTCGGTTTTCTTTATACAAAATCCTTTGTAATCCGGGCCGGGTTCCGTGCCGACAAAATCAAATTTGATTAGGACTTTCTCCGAAATTTGTTGCAAATATTTTTGTTGGCCGTTTCTTGTAGGTTTGTCTTTATTTTGTTCCCTTAAATGTTGTTGAACCTCTTACGTAAAATTTTGCTGCTATCATTGTAATCAATACTGTCTGGTCCTAGTTTTGTAAGTTGATTTTGGTGCTTTTACTGATAAATTCAATATCAATTTCTAACTTTATTATCTGGGAACAAATGGTACTATTTATCAAGTGGCACTTCAATTTATTATGAAGAGATAAACTTAATATTCTAAATCAATTTAACTTCACTTGAGTTTTCATTAAAGGTTTATCAGTCTTGGCGTTATTATTTATATATATAAAGCGAGAGACAAAACTATCTAAATAAGATACGCTTTTTGATGCTAAGTTGTTTTTAGTCAATATATAAACGATAAAAGATCATCAACGAACGTTTATCAACATTCTGACGAAATATAGTTTCCCATTATTCTCATTATACCTGATCTGAGACACCTAATCCACACTTAAAAACCAAAAACAAAAACCTCACTCATAAAACAACGTTGAGCATAATTTCCATAAAACTCGAATCTCGTTTCCCCGTGCAATGGGAATAGCCATGGAAATACCAGGAGCCCAGCCGCAAACAGTGTTATCACTCCGAGCTGCGCTTAGCGCGGCACAATATGCGTCACATTGACGTTCCTATCTCGCCATTGCCGGCATAACGAAGCAAGAGCAATGGAAAACGTTACTTTGAAGGTATTCTGCCGGTGTCGCAGAAATTGTTGGATTTTACGTCATGGTGTTTTGGATTATTGTTCATTATTTGCGCCGTAGAGTCCATGTTAGAAAACTGACTGTGAGATTTGGAGAAAAAGATAAAATTCTCGTGTTCCTTAATAGTAGATAATTAGCCCTTTTTTATGGAAAACGAAAGAAAAACACTTTTTTTTTTGCTTTTCTTCGGGACCTGTACAAACATTCTGTAAAGGCTTCGAAACACACATCTCATTAGTCATTAAAGCCTAAAAATGAATCATCTTTTGCTGCGAACCATACAATCATACTGACAATTATTTTTAACACTAATTACATTTTAACTGCACAAAAAAATCTCCAGGATCATACACAAAATGTATTTTATATTCTTGCAACACTTTATAAATAGATATACAGTACACTGTGCGACGGCGCGACGCCTGATGTCCGTTCCTTTGTCTCAGTAATGAATGAAATGTGCTAGAACAGGATGACGTTGCTATAGCAACTGTTTGGACGATTTTAATGAAAAATTCTAGGACATAAATCAAAAGCAAGATAGAAAAACTTGGAAATATCTCAACTGAACTGATTTTAAAATTTGGGTAAGTGTGCATGAATGGCGATTTAGCGAAAAAGTAACTTATTTTTATGTCCTCAAATATTTTGATCAAGATATTAACGTTAAGGCTGGAATAGATTAGAGTTAGAGTTTGGATGTATGTACGCTGACCATTATATACAATGACTAGTTGTTGCCCGCGACTTCGTTCCCGTGGTTAGAAGATATAAGTTATGATTTATACCTGCCCTGTATTTTTCACATTTTCCATTGTACCTATCTTCGCTTCTATTAGTCGCAGCGTGATGGTTAAAAAGTCTAAAGCCTTCCTCGACGAATGGCCTATTCAGACAAAAAGAATTATTCAATTTGGACCAGTAGTTTCTGAGATTAGCGCGTTCAAACAAACATACAAACTCTTCAGCTTTATATATTAGTATGAAAGAACCCGGAAAAACAATGTTTTACGGATCAACTGGAACGTATAAAAGGATTTACTTATTTATTTAATTTTCACACTAATCTACCATTACAGGTTACTTAACCTAATGCGGTAGCTAGGACTAAACAAAAGTCTAAGTATTTATGTGAACTAGGGTTTCAAAGATTGAATTATTATGCACATAGTTGCAGGTCTAAATTCCAGCAACTGTTTTAATATGTAATTTTATGATAATTCTTATATGCATAGGCAATAAGTTAGCCTGATACACATGCCCATCAAATGGATTAACATCCTCATTCAAAACCGGGCTATCTATCCGTTGCAAAATCTCTTCAAACTCTTTAACTTCTAGACTTGCCTCTCACCAGACTATCGATGCTTCTAAATACCAAACTACATCCTAACAAACTCCTATACCACTAACTCGATCAACTATTATTGACTCCCAATATCCGAAGGTAGTTTTCACACTTTGTGCAGTGTTAGCTTACCTAGCCACCAGTGTTAAACTAGTAATTGCTTATAAGTTTGCAGATAGTTAGGGACCTGTCGATGAGCTTGCTACGTATCTAATAATAACTCTAATCAAGCTTACTCAGTTGCTATTTTATTAGTTTATGGAGAAAGTTAGGTAATTAAGCGTTAATTTTGTTGCATTTAGCACCAAAATTGGCTTATGCGTAGGTACCAAGAATCGGAACTTTAGATTTAAAATTGGTAAATAAATAAGCATGTATTTGAGTAATAGCAGTACTATGAATGACATTGATTGATACAGTGAGCCGGATTCATAATTATTAAAATTTATTTGAAAGCAATTTATCGGGGGTGTCTAAATCGTTTTGGTAACACGTATAAAGCAACCAATTACAATTTTATATATATTTTTTGTATTCAGAACTAGCTCTAAGCAGCGATTTAGTGAAATCAGTTATATGGTCAGTTATAATTAAAAAAGAAAGATATAATTAATAATTAAAAAAGGCGGCCTAAACCGGGCTCGACTAGTTTGAGACAACAAGAATAGTATTCTTAAAAGGTCTTGACTTCCAATAGTGTCGGTATTCGAAGAACGTAATTGTCTGGTTCCGAATACCTATACATTAGTATTCCACCCACAACGCCCAGATTAATAAAGACCTCTCATTATGTTCATGTCCTTATTACATGGATTAATTCTGATGGCTCAGCGTTTATTGGGATTTCATCGTCATTTACTCGTTAAATGGCTATGAGCCCTATTAATTTGGTTGGTATTTCTTGCAGGATTATGCTAATGGGTTTTCAATTTCAGCTTTAATATAACAACCCGCCCAAATGACATTATTATAAGTATTGTCAATGACAAAAATTTGCCGTCTGCTACGGGGCTGTTTCTCTTGATCCGTGATGGATATATGGTTGATTTTTTTACAGATGATATTTTCGTATTCGAGGGGCTCGTGGCTAAGCTATAACCGCATAAGTGATTCGATCAGAGGTTAAGCTATGCTTGACGCGGTTGGTCCGTAGATGGGTGACCATCTCTGTCATAACGAGTTCCTCCGTGTTTCGGAAGGCACGTTAAATTGTGGGACCCGGCTGTTATTCCTACATCTTTGACAGTCGTTACAGGTAGTCAGAAGCTTGAAAAAGTCTGACAGCCAGTCTAACCAAGGGGTATCGTGTTGCCCAGGTAACTGGGTTAAGGAGGTCAGATAGGCAGTCGCTCCTTGTAAAACACTGGTACTTAGCTGAAACCGGTTGGACTGGTAGCCGACCCCAACATAGTTGGGAAAAGGCTGGAACAATGATGATGATTTTCGTATTCGCTATAAAAACAAATACTAAAAATAAAGATCTTGGTTAAGCAATGGTTGTATTTTCCCTTTCCATAAAATATTTCAAACTTCCTTTCTTCAGCTGAGCCGTTTCGTATACTATGAAACTAAGGCACAGTTTCCAACCTTACCAGGTCGACTGGACTTGAACTGTCATTTTAATACATTCCATAAATAGCAATTGCCTAACTTCTTTAAAATAAATTGGATGTTTTCGAACTAGAATTGTCGTATTTTGATGATCAAAACTTTTCTTTAAACAAAAACATAATTATAAAGTTTGAAGTATAATTTTGTAACGGATTAGGATGACGAGAATTTTCGTTCGAGTTTAAGACTCGTTTAATTTGAACTTTTGTTCTATATATAATCTTAGCAACAACGTAATTCAAGAACTGTACCACCCTTGACTGTCTACTGTATTTGGCAATAGCAAGAGATGCAGAGACAAATGGGCATTTGTATTCATTTACTTAAACCCGTAATAAGTAAGTGTTGGTTTTTCTTAAGGTTGATAGAATTTGAAAATGAGTCGTTAACATTCGGAGACGAACACGATCGGAGAGAGTTGCTAGGGTTTTTGTTGCGCCGTTTCTTTTACTAAGTAGCGGCGAACCCTTCACAAATCACAAATCAAAAAAATTGCTATCCGTTAGAATATTTAAAACGGATTTTGACCTCTTGAGAGGATTTTAAAAGGTTTTTGAATAAACACGGAAGCTTTGATATTCATTTCTAAAACTCAAATAGCATTAGAAGTTCAGCCAAGCTTCGAGATAAACTCGAGACAAACCCCTTTGATTTGACATTTCTACTGTCCTAAGCTATCATAGCTCTAACCATCCCATGTTAATTAGGGTTATCACAATGACAGTAATAATTTAAATAGATACTGCGATTTAAATTTGATCTCAACACAAAAAAAAAAAATGAAAACCGCAGGCAGAAGAATTCCGTGAATTGACATTTGAGACAAAATTGTGCTTGTATAATTGTTCCTCTGCATTGCAGCATTGACATCATATTATTTTAAAATATTGTAATTAGAATCCGAGTTCATTTAATGTTATCAAACTTGTTAATTGTTACGTGGTTCAAATCATTTAAGTTAGGGATCCCGTTTGGCGAGTTTAATTACTCTGTGCAATACCAACTAATATAACGGGTATGTTTCTACGCTTGTTTGTTTGGTCGTTCAGTATTTATTTGCTGTTCATAGTCAAAAGACTATGAGCAGCAAATAAATTGGAAAACGACATATTTTTGTTATAAAGGCCGTCTAAATTTTTTGAAGTGTTTATTTTTTACTATAATTTTCCCGATTAATGGGTAAGATAGTTTTATCCAGATTTAGGTACTTTTAGTTACTCCTATAGTCTGGCTTATGTCTAGCAGAAACCCGAATGGGCTGAGCCGTTTGAGTATCGCGTTAGAAAACTATAGTTTAAATAACAATAAAGTTTCCGAATACCAATTATTTCTTCTATTTGCCAAACCTACGCTTCGTTTAAATGGAAAGGATGTTTTTGTAATACAAGGCATAGTTTGTTTAACTAGGCGTATATTGTGTAGCCGGTAGACCCTAAAAGATAATTTTGTATGATCGAGGAAATTTTGCGTGTTTCACGAAGTTTAATGTAACGTCGAATAAGACAATGATATGTTTGTGAAAGACATTTTAGTACAGAAATATTATTCAAATTTCAAGGCTTTTTGATCAAATACTGTTTTTTTTTATTGTATCTATTATCAAGACATTAATAAGTTAAAACTAAACTCTTATTGTTGAATTTTTGCTTCAGTTGATCAATCTCCCTTAGCTTATCGCTGTCCTCTACTGGAAATACCCCTGCTTCAACTTGCAAAATAACTAGCAGTTTTTAGGATTTTCGCATCCAGTCCCTTTTTTATGTCATCGGTCGGTCAAAAATTTTAAATATTGGTAAATGCTATAATTATATTATTTGCTATAATTTATTATTAATAATATAATTGCTAAAATGACCACCATTCTCTAACCTAATCTAATTTTTCATATCACTCTCGAAAGAAAGTGTATTCTTCTCTAATGATATTAACACCACAACCCTTATTTTAAGCTTGTTGTTGCTATGACAGAAACAAATAACAATAATAGTAACCCCAATCGCCATTAATCTCTTCGTTGGGAAAACTTTATTTTTCCGCCGAAAGTCTATTTGTAGGTCAATATGTTTATTACTTTTCCCCTTAGAGTAATGATATACGATATAAAGCCTGGGTTCGATGCCATTTGTCATTCAACGGCTTTGCTATAAAACAATAAGGAAAAGATGCAACATATTGTTTTTGTACCCTTTTGTTTTATGTCATTACTTGCTTAGGCTTTAACCGCGGCCAGTTCGCGAATGTGGTTAGAAAATGGAGATATTTTAGTTGGTACACATTTTGCGTTTTATGCTCCATAGTTTTGCAGCATATTTTAAGTTAATTCATTCAGTTGTTCTAAAGTTGCGTATAAGTCATTCCAATTCTCAAATCGCTGACATTGCTTTGTAAGTTGGTAGCCAGCCTGGCTGGCCAGGCACGTAATTAGCACCTCATCTTCTGGACTAAAGTATCGACCCAGTGATTCGAGGACAAACTGTAAGCGTACAAAAAATGGATGGAGTTGAGGAATCGAGTGATGGCTTTACCTGGCGATGATGCAGTAACGGCTAATAAAAAAACTATCTCGAGTATCATACTTGATTGATCACAATATTAGAATACAAATAAATAAGGTTTTACTTTAACATATTTTCATTTACAACTCCTCATAGTCACCCACGTTTCTCCACTTTGTCATGCTAACAAAATACTTGAACATCTATTGAAATAATACTGAAACTGTTACTATGCATAGTTCAAGCTTTCCTTTTAAGCTTAGAATAGAATATAAAAGGACCCTTTTAACAGTTGCGTCCTTTGATAACCTTTTGACATGTAAATGTCACTATTTGTATGTCTTTTTGTACCGAATAACATTGTGCGCATACTTTTATTTGTTCTTATACATAATGGAATGGAGAAGAATGTTGGAAAAATTAAAGACGCTTTCGAATGTCTGTTGTTTTTTGTTTCAAATATGTCGCTTATTTTCTTTTTTTTTTAAAGTAACAAGGTTTGATGTGACGTCTTTGTGTTACGTTAGTTTTATTAATGGAAAATTTGTTTAAGGTTAAAAATAACGATCAAAAATGGCTATGTAAATCCAATCACAGTCTTTACAGAAACCGCTTATCTACAAGTAAACAAACCCCATTCTTCAAGAAACTGTCACCAGCTCTCTACAGCGCATCTCTTAAAAACTACTTACTATAAAAAAGGAAACTTTAACTCGGCCATTACTGACTCCAACTTGCTGTCAACTTAGGTAACTTTAGATGGAGCAACCGGGAAATACCATGTTCTATCATAACTTTTAAGTTTGAAGAGGATTTGTAAATCAAGCTTCGATTTTATTCCAGGTTTTTAGGATTCCGTACAAAAAAGGTTATAGCGAAACTTCAGAACTCCAACAGAACTCCTGTCGTCAGCTTGTCTGTCAGTTAATTTTACAGATGATGTATTTAGGTCGAGCTACGAGCTATTTTTCTTAGTCTTTTGGAACGGAACCTTCAGTTTAGCGAGTCCGACTCGGACTAGAACGGTTTTATTGTACTGCCTGATAGTATTTGTTGTTAAAGCAGCAACAGAAATACATTACGTGTTAAAATTTGAACTATCCAGCTGTCACGATTCATGAGATACAGCCTGTTGACGAACGGACAGGCGGAAAGATAGCGGTGCCTCAGAGTTAAAGTTCGGTTTTTACCCTTTGGATATAAAATAATAAAAATAAGTAGATTTTGATAAACAAATTAAATACCTGTTATTTATCAACGACAAAAACATTCCACCATAAGTTTCATCCAAAAAGTTGTAATATTCCTAGTCGTTCAATCTGACAATTTTTCAGTCAAAACAGGCTGGACATTCAATTCGCCGAGAATGATTAAAAGCCGCTCGCATATCAAAGGTAGTCTGTGAAATATGTGATTGGACGAAACATTCACGCTTTGCAGCATTTCTGGATCGGCAGAGATCAAAGTCATGTCGTACTTTAAGGTTGCATTCTATAGTTTTTAGAGGAATTTCAAGGTTTAATGATAAGAAATTGCATGGTCCGAAGAAGAAAATATTGTGTTTGTTTTTCGAATTCAGCAACAGTGTTTATACAATATTGATTATCGCTTAAAAAAGAGCTAGCAACTTAAAGTAAAAAAACAAACCCAGTTTCATCCCCGGGTCGATTTTAATGAATACTGGTGTTTATTAATATTTTATAAGATACTCACAGCTTACAACTTACTACAAAAATAATGATACTTGCCTTAAGTATCATTTTTTTTTTCGATTTTTTTTCGCTTTTTCGTCGAATAAAATAATAAGGATAATAATATATTTTGCCACGATATTCAATATCCACACAGGCGGAGTTATCGACATAATTATATTTGCACAAGTAGAAATATATCGATATCCGAGATTTCTCGCAATTAATATCATAAAAGTCAACTAAAAGCGTTCGTATTATCGGTAAACGAGTAACTTCGACGAAATACGAATATCGTTTCACACTTTTTACAGTTAATCCAAGTGCTTATCGTACAATGCATATTGTATGGTGTATGTATGAGATTTAACGCTTGACAACCGCACAGAGAGCAATCTGAGTAATCAATGCATCTCGTTTCTGCAACTTTTATTTCGGCATGGAATAATTATATGATAAAATTATGTAACTTCCGTAATTGATCTTTTTGGGGTAACGTATTCACGGAGTAAAAGCGTTATAAACGGTAAAGCCTGTTACTGAGTTTACCTCTGTCTATCCTTCCGGCTTTTCAGCGCCGGCGTTAGGGGGGTGCGTGATGGGGCGATGGCCCAGGGCGACACATCCTGGGGGTGCCAAGATCTGAAGTTGGAGTCTCTTGCCTCTCCTGGTACAAACCCTCAGAACTGTGCTCTACGCTCTGTGCCTATGCATATTTTTTATAGAGACTTTTTTAAGATGGATTTTTTGAGGGGTTGTAGTCGAGGAGCGACTCTAAAGATATCGTTAGAGACACTCCTCGACCACACGATGCTTACGCTTACGATTGGTGGCTTAATATAATTTTACTTTTGATAAGCATAAAACTAACACTTGATATTGCTTCCCTCGAGTGGGCGCCACAATCTTTTCGCCCAGGGTGACAGTGGCCCTTACACAGCGGCTTTTACTAAACTTATATGAACTGTGATAGCTAGAAATTTGAAATGTTCAATTGTCTAGCTATCACCATCAACAAATCGTTAAAAATTAAGATCGACTCTAAGCACCGTAGGTTCACAGTCGTGTTCACAACGACTCTCTGATCCAATTTGGCTCGTCAATGCATACACATATTAAACTGTATCATTAGCGAATTATTTTTCTATTAGAATAAAAAAGGTCGAAATAAAATTTACCCAATTGTTAAGTTTTCAGATCTTCGTTATTATTAACTTCTTAACTTTCCACTTGCCAAACCTAACCCTGACTTATTTCAACTAAACCCAAAACTGAACAAGTTCTCTAAAAGTGCGCAATCATTTAATCCATATTCCTTCAGCAATTGATTATCGAGAGTATTAATTGAGGATATATGAGTGCATTGCTCAAGGCGCCCCGGGGGATTCCCTCTAAGAGGAAAGGTTAGCGAGGCGTCAAACGCGAGATAATGATTGAAATTTATGGTCCATTACATTCTATCTGAAGACCTTGTATTCACACATACTCGTCCCGATCGTTTTATTGTTATATACTTTGTTTTATACGGGCTTAATGCTAACTTAAATGTTTGAAGGCGCTGGAAGATTTGTTTTAGTCATTTAAAAAAAAAAATCGCCCACTAAGGGTCTATCTCCTTGCGGGGAAATTTCACAAACATTCATGTCACATAAACAAAGACACCCAGGCTGAGGACAACAATTCGTGGATCACACACATGCTTGTCCTACGCGGGGATCGAACCTTTGACACGTCGCTTATGGTGGGTTTGACGATACCACTATATTCCAAAAGACCATTCGAAACTAAATTAACACGTCTTAATATAAGGATAATTATAAGGTTTGAGGTTATTATTGATTGTAAAAAATTTACCAATATATAAACAAATACATAGGGATATTTATGATGATGAAAAGAAAATAAGGTGGATATGGTGTCATGAGTTCTATTATTTAAAGGACTACATTAGCCATACGTAAAGGTTAGAGAAGGATGGGTTGAGGCCTTCGCCCAGCATTGGGACAATCTGACTTATAATAATAATTTGGATAGTAACTATCGTGAAAATGATTCATTATTAAATGATGTTACGGTTTACTCACGCGTCTGATCATGATTAATGAGGTTTCTCCGGTTGGGTCCGAAACTAGTCGGGCTACCCCGATAAATACGCGTGAGTAAACCGTTACATCATTTAATAATATTCATTTTATTCCATGTAATTCGCAGCTGAGTTTCCGATGCATTTCATTTGGCAGTGGAATATAACATGATCCATTACTTTCCATTTTCCTTTAACATTTATTCTCATCCGTTTACTCTGTGAACGTGCTGCAAATAAGATCAATCGCTTTGCGTTTCCTATTCCTTTAGGATTTTATATTTTATAGAATTTTAATATTTTTCGTTATCCACATAAGATTGGGTATTGTTGAGCTTATGGCATGCTAATGTTAAAATACATCTTTTTTTTTCAATCAGTCATCATTATTTGTGAACATAGGTATCACGTAAGAAAAAAACAGTTATCCAGCTCGCGATCATGCGATTACAGCCTGGTGATAGACAAACGGAAATTTAGTAACAGGGTAAAGTATAAGTTATTTATTGGCTTGAGTTTTAAGGGATAGAAACAACCTCGTAAACAAAAAACACATTAGAGGTCTAATTGTTCTGCCGTGTGCAGTAACATACTATCACTTTAAAGAAGCGAGATAAAAATCTTGCTTCTGCAATCAATCTCATTATAAAGGTTTAAGAACCAGTTGTACCTTTCGTAGTACTTACGACTTATTTAAGCCGTAATTGTGTATTTTTACCCAGCATAACATCCTACGGAAAATAAAAATTACTCTCCTAAATGTCATATTCGTATTTTTTGAAAGATTGATGATGCATCCCACGCTAGGATTAAGTTTTCGAGTGGGAGGCTTATGAAAACTCTTTACGGTGAAATTCAACGAACTGAAGACTAGATAAAAATATAAACGCTTGGGTCGTTAATGTATATATTTATTTACTTGAAATGTTAATGCATTTTTACATAAAAATTATGAAAATGGTAATTTTGCGTAGAAATCTGTGTAAGACGATGAATGTATGATCCACGAATGTTTGTCCTGAGTCTGGGTGTCTTTGTGTATGTGACTTGAATGTTTGTGGAAGCAACGCGACATTGGGATTTAATTCCTTAGTTGTATAAAACAAAGAGAAAAACCATCGACATCTAGACTATAGGCTCTAACCATTGCCACCTTATATTTATAAAATCGCATAATATAGTGACAGTAGAGAAATCAGAAAGTATTTTATTATCTGTGGTATAGTACATATGATGAAAAACGATACTATCAACCGGACCAATAATAATTTTCATTTATTTTACAAACTTGAACATAAACCTCAATTTTCTTCTTGAATAAACTCCATAACACCAAACTGGGTCATTTTGTTCGTTGACGCAAACATTATTTAAGAGGAAAACACCATCAAATACATTAGCCAACATAATTCAGGACGGCTGTGTTTTATGAAGCATAAAAAATAAATCCGATTCAAATGAATTGCATCATAAAAGCACTATTTGCAGTAAATCATAATAAAAACGAGGAAATGAAAGAATGGAAGTGAAGTTTGTGTTAAGGGTCGGTATATATCTGATGAAAAGAAAACGTCAGTCAGAGGAACAGACTTTTTTTGTGTTACGGTGTAAAAAGCTAATGACTTCAAACCACTCCGAGAGTACGGCGTGGGGATATATCGGACTCCCGCCGACAAAAATGGGCGTCTTCTACTTCTTAAGCCGTTCACTGGATCGCTCGCGCATGCATTGCGAGATTTAGGCAGGGGTAATGTCTCTTTTGGACTAATTCTCAAGGATTTTTTAAGATTATTGCAAGTGTGGTACAAAAATTCATTAGCAGATTGGTAAACGAGAAATCCGTCAGGTGTGAAAATTGATGTTGTTAAATATATCCGTTTTTTGTAGTTACTTTTGTGAGGTTCAATCAACGACAAATAATATGAGCGTTTTAAATCTTATATGAACCCACCCTTATATTGGAGTTTATCGTGTAATGTCAGACGTATTCAGTTGGAGGAGGCTGTATGGAGTTAGCCTTAGAAGACTTAATATTTTAGAGAGACTGCAATTGATATGTTTGTATTGTGAGTTTTTATCATAATCATCGAGCAAAGCGTTGGAAAATTAAGGACTCCGCATCCAAAGAGTAATAATGTATTGAGATACCGTCTGTCCGTCTGTCACTATAACTTGAAGACACTATAACTCAAAAATGAAGATATGTGTTAATTAACGGTTTTTACTGCTATAAATTTGATGGGTCAAGAATTTGCATTGCATAATATGCAAAAGTCATTGCTCTTATAAGTCTTTTACTTACTCTACGACGAATTTATGCAGGACACATACAAAAGTATTTACCTCAATACAATCACACCCCACTGATTATCTAGATATATTATGACAGTGTCAACTTCAAACTGACTGGCAAAGAGCTGTGTGAGGAAGATACGTATAAAGCCTTATTTATTCCACAGCAGTGACTGAAATACATTGTTGCGCGTTTTTGAATAATGTCCTAAACAGAAGCGTTGGAATATTTTATGATTTAATGCAATGAGAGGAGTACTGCAGTCACTAAATTAAATTTCCTACGCTATGAATTGAATAGGATTTGTGGAATAGTTGGGAAGTGTATCTTCTGTGGTGTTAGATTGAATTAATCTAAATTAAGTGTTCTATTTGTTTTGAATTATAAAGATTTTTTTGTACCTTTTTTGAAGCAGAATTAGTGGGTGATTATTATGTGGTTATATTCTGGTTTGGACATACCTGTAACAAAAAAAATATGGTATAAGGCATTATATAGGTGGTATATAATATGGTATTATATAGGTTTTCTTGCTGGTTTTTCTCCATAACGATAGGGCAGAAGAGTGATAGGTCATCACAAAAAACCTTCAGCGTGAATGCTTGTTGAAATGATGAAAAGGTGAAATATGTGTGACCTCGAAATAAGGATTAAATAGGTACTCCTTACTCCGAGGCCTTTTTTATTACAATTTTTCGTGGTCATATGGACAAATCGTTGTAAGGAACATTTTGTAACTAACACATCCCTACCGTTCCGATCCTTTAAATATCTAAACACCACTCACAGCACAACTAAACGAAATCCCGAGATTTGAACCTTTAGCCCAAATTCATCTAAAATTGACCACAACTTCACTTATAAATATTTTCTTGGACCGAGGGACCATCCACATGTGTTTATGTTAATCCGGAATGCCCGGTTAGACCGGTTTTGCATAATTACCGGCTAATCACCGGAGGATATTCTGGTGAACCCTCCTTCTCTTACCGGTACGGTTAATGTATAAATTGGATATTTAACATCAGCAAACATAATTGTGTTAGAATTTTGGTGGTTTATATTGCGATTTTAATAGCTTATTAATCTAGTAAAGTGTAGCAAGAATATTTGGAGGCAATATATCTTTAGTAATAGACTGAGTATTTTAGAATATTATTTTGCGTCGGATTCGTTAGTCGTTAGTCGTGCAATCTTGATATAAGGGTGAGTAAACCGTTATTCAATTATATTGTAAGTAATAGTGCCGGCTAAGTTTCCATTCTGGAGCTAATTCGACTGTAGATAATTCATTTTTTTGTTCAGCCGTTTCTGTTTCACTGCAGGACATGGCTTTCCCTTAATTTTTTCTACTATACATATCCATCCAATTCTGGATTATCTGACTATAGTACTCGCACAAACGCCTGATATTGTTGACTAGCTGTTGCCCGCGACTTCGTCCCCGTGGGTAGAAGATATAAGTTATGGTTTATACCGACCCTGTTTTTTTCACATTTTCCATTGTATCTTCGCTCCTATTAATCGCAGCGTGATGGTTTATAGCCTAAAGCCTTCCTCAATGAATGGTCTATTCAACACAATTTGGACTAGTAGTTCCTGAGATTAGCGCGTTTAAACAAACAAACAAACTCTTCAGCTTTATATATTAGTATACATAGATTAATTTATAAAAATATGAAGCCGTTTGAATAACTATGGAAGGTAAGTAATAAAAGTAAATAATATAATTATGTTGAGAAATTCTGATTTTTCTTTGATTAAAAGAAAAAATACGGTTAAATATACATATAAGGCAAATCAAAAGCTTTCGCGAGCTTTTGGGACAAAGAAACTAATTGTTTATTTTTGTTGCAAACAGGAAAACGTTGGAGATGGTTTCTAAAAGCTATTTCTTATAAAATGTTTATTATAATAATAATTTCGCGAGGCGGATTCATAATTATTTATTTAACAACGGTTTACGTCGCAGCCATCAGGATTTCTATTCGTACTATCTCGATATAAGCTTGAGTAAACCGTTATTCAATTAATATTTTCTTTTATCTTTTTTATTTGCGGGGTTTTTTCTGTGCCAGCCATGCCCCGAAGATTTAATAAAAAAAATAGTTTTATAATTACTAGTTAACAACAGGAATACATCATCGGTGTAATTTCAACTGCTTAGCTATTGCCGTTTATGAGATAAGGCTGTATCTCATAAACGGCAATAGCTTAGCAGTTATTCACATGAGGCCAGATAGACGGACAGTCATTAGGAAAAGGTTTTTGTTCTTTAGGCTCGGAACCCTAAAAGATAGGGTTCATAACACGCACTCATCTTAAAACATAATAATAAAAATATTTTGTCAGTAAACCAGATTTGAGCCATAATCATGCCAAAGCAGAATTTCTAAGGTTTATAATTAAGTGCCTGAGGGAATCATTTATTTAAAGTGATGCATCGTACCTTTTGTGGGGTCTGATGGGGGCGTTAGCGTTCTTCAGATATTTATTAAGGTCTTTATTTAGACTAAATTTATAATCTAAAACATCTTGATGTACGAGTTTAATATTTGTGCTATAAATAGATTTATGGTTGATTTCTTGGGAGTTCGAAGATTAAATATAGCGTAGGGTATACGAGTTAAGTCAAAAAATCAATTTTAAGGACCTAATCGTGAAAAGTAGATATAAAAAAGTAAATACACACTTTTTTGCATATGTCGCGACTTGCGGCTGTACAACCTGACCAAAGACAACCAGACTCATTACAAGCATTCGTGGATCACATAAAGCTTGTCCAATGTTTGGAACCAACCCGTGTCACGTTAAGCACGGCGATCTTGACTTGTGGTTTCAGATGATATTTATCATATATTATCAAATTGGATAGCTGTGCATTCGTTCCTTCCACCGGTGACGTCATAACGCTTACTGACGTAAACAAGATCAACGAACAAATTAGGTAACATTTCCTAAAAATCTTCCACTTACAGTTCTCTAAAATTCACTTGAATACTAATTTCGAATTTTATAATCAACAGTTTCTGTCTTGGTTTAAGAAATTTTATTTCAGAATAAACTCTTGCTGTGTGTTACCGTATGATTTGAAAATTACTTTTTTCCTAACTAGAAATATTTAATTTTATTTAATTATTTCGATTCGAGCATTCTTTTCATGTATTTGTTTTATGTTTTATAGGTTTTCTCATAGGGAACTGTTTTTGGTTGTAAAATTACTGGGCACTGTGTGAACTGATTATGATAATATAATCTTTTTAATTAGAGTATTGATCAAATAAACAATTAAACTAAAACAATGCTTTCAACTTTAGTTTTGCCTTGTTTACATGGCAACTCGGTCAGACAAGGTTGGACGAGGATGACTAGACCACCTAGACTTTTGTCTAATGCTCACATTCACTAAGATTAGATCCCTTAATGTACAGCTGATAAGTCATGATTAGGCCTTCTAGTCCCTATCAATACGTATGAGCTTGTGTTTCGATACCCGTTAGACGCAACAAAAATTAATTCATTTTTAAAGTCATTTCTGAAACTATCGCTACCTTTCTACAAACAAATATTACATCAGCAAATTCACAACTTGTAATAAGTAGTATCTTTACAAACCACCGATTTTGTACTCTTACAACAACATACCGACATTTTGCTTTTCGTTTTATAAACAGTTACTGCGAATGGACGCGGAATGAATTAATGAGGAATTTATACGGGGAGGGGGCAAGGGGGGAGGAGGGAACCTCAACAATTTATTTGTTAGATGCGTTCAATGTGGTTTTGTTTATCACAAACTGGGTTAGTTCGGTGAGGTGAAAACAAATGAGAGAGTTGATACTGGTTTGAATTGTTTTCGAGTTTCTGGCAAAATAAAGACAAAAATGAATTAAATAACTATTTATTTAAAGTACATTAATAAAATTAAAATTTATTACAGAACATACAAATTAAATTGTGAGTAATAATATTAAAAGAAAATTGTTTAACTTTGGTTCTATATCGTACTGGTCATGGGCAGCTTCACATGTAGAGAAAGTTCCTTCGTAAGGAAAGGAATATTAAATTTAAGTTAAAAATTATGTCAACGAACTGCCTGAAATTTGTATCTTAAAACCTATACTACTATACTTATGTTTAAAATAGATATTACCGACAAGGCCAACACATGTAGCAACTGTGGTAATAATATTGAATTACACACAGACTTGAAGGTTGTACAATAAAGAACACTAAATAATATTGTTGTGCAGTTATTTCCCTGGTATATCATATTACATTCAGCTAAATTTATTGACAAGCACGCTTAACGCAACCATTCCTCAACCTGTATCTTTTTTTTATATTTTTTATTGTCAATAGAAATAGAAATAAGTACATATGTACATATATAATCTGTCAAAATTTCAACAGTCTACTGATTAAAGACGGATGGATAGACGGACAGACAGACAGATAGACGGTCCCCCAGTATCATGGTTTTATTTTTACTCTCTTGGTAAAGTAAATTGAAAGAGTATGAAGCGTACATTGTTTAAATAATTATAACACTGCGATGATGATAACGTAATGCCGCACCTTTTCGATCACAAAAATAAATTCTTATGATAATCACTTTCCAACTCACCACACCAAATTAAACGCAATTAAAAATATGTTAATATAATAATTTCATTTAGCTCACTATTCTATATGTGTGTGTGTTGCATGTAGCACGTGCAGTATTCGCTACCGACCTCTTAAAGTAATACAGTAGCAGTTGTGTGTGAGTGAGATGCAGCTTTACCCCGCGTAGAGTACTGTCCCGCTCTCACAATTATAACAGTATAATTTAAGGAGGTTATGGTAGGCTTTCGACTTCCAAAATTCAGTACCGGTTTTCATTGCGGTGTTGCCACTAAAATACAACGCATATTGTTCGGCGAGCCATTCACAATTTTCGCCATGTGAAAAGTTTCCGGCCATATCTAGGAATTTATTGTTGTTGTTGGTTTGACATCTTTGTGACTAAAGGGTTCCGTAGCCATAGGTTAAAATCGGAATTTCTGAGGCGGCTGCTCTGTCCGTCTGTTACTAGGCTGATCTCATGAACTGCCATAGCTAGATAGTTTTCGCATGTGGTCCCTGTTGTTGCTATAACAACAAATAAATACTAATAATAATGATCGAGGTTGAGCTAAGGTAATATTAGTTTTTTCGGGTACCAAATAAATTTGTGGTAAAATGCCCTCAAATTTATTTATTACTACTCAACCGATTAGGTTTCTCTTGAGCTTATTTCTACGGAACTGTCAGTTTCACAACTTTTTATTTTTTTATTTCAGGATGGTTAATAGTTAATATACATATTTGGAATTTCGATTTTAACGGTATTTTGAAGAGACTGATAAAATTATTTATGTCATGGTTTTTTAATATTGAGTGTAAATTACAATGCTTTGGGGAACTATATCATATCTTAAAGGACATTTAAAGGCAGTTTTTTTTGTAAAAACTGGACGATTGATTTGTTGTTATAGCAAAAATGACAATAAAACGGTGCTAATATACTTCTCCCTAACTCTAGTACAATCTAAACCTCAATAAAGGCATAAGATACAACTATCTTAGGAATCTCAAACGTACAATCTCAATATTCTGGATAGATCGACACAAAACATGGAGCAAGAAATATGTCTGAGCGATTATGAATTATTTCGTTTGATTTTACAACAAATAAATAATTTGACGTTATTTGTTAAGATCCCGCGATCAGATAGGTGGCCTGTTTTACTTTCATTTGCATAATGACTTGACTTTTGCCACGTTTTTGCCTTTGATAGGAATGTCGGCACTCTTTCACGAATTCTTGAAAAAAAAATTTTTTTTTTCAAATCCAGATTTTAAATGTTATACGATTAACAAGAGTTTTGAAGTATAGAAAAATATAAACATTTCGATTTTCTAATTGTACATTACACTATTTCTACCTATATTATTCAGAAAATACTTACCTTTAAGTTAAATATTATTTTTTTAAATAAGATTGACTCATGGACTTAATTAATCCATGAGTTTCGAGGAATTCTAAAAATATTTAAAGTCATACCCACAAATGCTTGTTTCATTTGCGCATCGAACCTTCGACATGTCACATACATTGGATTTGGCGTGGTGAACTACAGCACTCGACTTCCCATGCACTCCTTTACGACGGTTTTTAACAACACCTTTGAAAAATTTATTCTTGCTCACATTTTGATAAACTTTCTTTTCCTATCTACAATCTTAGTACCTCTATGTATCAAAAGCATGGAGGTCGGCTAGTGTCTCGTATTATTGCAGTTCAGTGGCCGGTTGCGATGTAGCTGAGAATTTGCACCGGTGCAACACAGACCCGAGGAATTTATCATAAATTCTTGAGATAAGGTCAGGGATTTTCATTAGTGTTG
This sequence comes from Trichoplusia ni, assembly GCF_003590095.1. Lineage (NCBI taxonomy): Eukaryota > Metazoa > Arthropoda > Insecta > Lepidoptera > Noctuidae > Trichoplusia > Trichoplusia ni. The sequence goes on from NC_039500.1 coordinate 1,179,271, forward strand.
TTAATTATATCACAATAGAATTTGTTGTGAAAGCTATTGAAAATACAAAATATAATGTTTTTTTTGTACGTTTGGTCTGCAATCTGTTTTCCTTCACCGTTTTTATAAAATGGAGAAAACTTTGTAATAGTCTCTTATCTCTTAAGAATAACTCAATGAAATCTGAATCACGTTTTTGGTATGATTAATATACATATAATTTCCTATTTTTATAATTATGATGTACATGTGTTCACTACCTTTTTTGTGTAATAAATAATGCATTTGATTGAAAAAAGTGTATTATTTCATCACAACTTTTAACTTGGTACTGTTAATGGATTGTATTGAAATCTGAAATACATGATTAATTAAATTAAATAAATTAAAATTAACACCCTTAATTTACATTATTTTGCTGTTCTAAAATCTTTACGACAAGCAAAGCTTTATATATTTAGTACTAAAAAAATCTCATTTTATATCATTATGTTAACTTAATGTGACAAGGTTGTTACTCGAATTGTAAGATAATAAGTATGCATGACTTTTTAGAAGAATAACATTCTCATTGAGGTATTTTATTATGATATGTATTTTTAGGGTTCCGTATTTTTCCATACAAAACGGAACTCTTTTAATAAGGCTAAAAAGTCTATCGGTTCGTCTGTCACAAAACTCTATCTCATGAACTGTGACAGCTAGGCAATTAAAATTTTTACAGATGAGGTATTTTTGCTTCCGATATAAAAATTAAAATAATATTCAAGGTTAACCAATTGCACTATAGTGGGCGACTGATTCTTTTGTGATTTAGTTTTTCTTCACCAAAAATATACTGAACCCTCAGTGAAGCAAGTCCAACTCACACTTGACTGGTTTTCATACACGTTCCTTTTGCTTTAGGCATACTATTTAAGGAAACGACTTTCTGTGAAGGAAAGAGGTAAATAAAAGTATTTTTTTCTTCATCTTGTGTGTTCATGCATGTTGTTTAATTATGTTTTTTCTGTTTCTTTGTTAACTTACTTGTGTTTATATTAAAGAGTCGTTTTAGATGTATTTTTGTATAAGTATTCTTTCATTATTAAATGATGTAACGGTTTACTCATGCATATTTATCGGGGTAGCCCGACTAGTTTCTAGTTTCTAGCGGGATCGCGAGTCGAACTCGACTCGCGATCCCGCCGCGTCTGCTCATGATTAAGGACTCCGGTTGGGTCCGAAACTAGTCGGGCTACCCCGATAAATACGCGTGAGTAAACCGTTACATCATTTAGTAATGAATCATTCTCACGACAGTTACTATCAAAAGTATTCTTTCATTATTAAATGATGTAACGGTTTACTCATGAATATTTATCGGGGTAGCCCGACTAGTTTCGGAACCAACCGTAGTCGAATCGCGATCCCGCCGCTTACCCGCTAATACGCGTGAGTAAACCGTTACATCATTTAATAATGAATCATTCTCACGATAGTTATTATCAGAATAAATTATTCTTTCGTTCTTGTACATAATCGACGCCCATATGTAACAGGTATCTTTCTGACAAAGATTTGCAGGAAGTAAACTTAATGACTTAAGCTCGTTCGAGAACATTTTGTTTCAAAATTGAAAAATTAATTATGTATTTATCGTGTCGTCGTGATTTTTTAGATACTCACATTTTTGGTACGTGCGTCTGACGTATTTTTTTGCATCGTCATGACATCTTGTGTACGTCATTCTTAGCCACATTAGCGACACAGAATTATTTCATTACGGCGTGACAATATTTATTCTGCCATTTGAAAGAAAATAATATTAACCTACAAAATTATGTCACCACCCAAAATACGGGTGTACTGAAAATTTTGTGAAAAAAAACGACTCCCACAGTAAATAAAATGAACTGAATTCCTCACAGCGCACAATCCGCTGTCTCATTGTTACGTCATCAATTGTTAGTCGATCCATTGAAGGCTATTCATCAAGATCAGCTCTAACACCTTTGTCTAATTGCAGATAGCAGAATAGCGTAATACCAGGGCCCGATACCATGTCTCATAATACGACTTCTGCAGTCGTAGAAAAGAGACGGCACTCTATCCTGTGTATCGCGCTCTCTCTCTTCTCCAACCGCAATGGTCTCGCTTTAAGTAATGGTGGTATGGTCATAGGACACCAGAACGCTAGGATTATGCTGACTCTACGCTCAGCCAATGGTGACACCCGACAAATTTACGATGTCATAATTTACTTGCCGACGTTACAGTTGCTGTTTTGTAATTTGTCGGGTAATATTGTACTGATTTTTGATTCTTGTAACTTTTGAGTTTGAAGTTTTGTTGAATACAGTTTTTCGTAAAATTATTTTACAATGTTCTTAGATTAAATACCATTTTATTTTAGGGCAGACTCGATATGTAACTGTATCTAGTGATATTTTTTTATAAATTTATTGTAGCATGTATCTTGTGAACATGTCGAAACAGCCGACGACATAGAATTTTCCGAGAATCATGGAAAAATGTTTATCGAAAAGATGTTATTTTTCTCGTTACATACAGGATATTCTGCCTAGACAGTAACAGCATCTTGTATATTGATTAAATTAAGCCTCTCGTCTACTCGTCTCCATTTTCCCAAACGTTTTTCAGTTATGGCTGATGGATGAAAATTTTTATGATTTTTTGTGAGCACACTGTAATTAAAAACAGATTCGTTTTATTTACCAGGCATTAAAAAAAATAGGAAGAACACCATTCACGTATTTTGTTTTGTAGTATGACTTCAACATCAAAACTGTCAACTAGAGTATAAAAGTCTTTATAAATTAAGCACCCTTAAGTGTACATGTAGTCTTTGTCACTGTAAAATGAAATGTCACTTAATGGAGTGTGTTCGTAATCCAGCAATTTCTTTTGCGGATATATCAGACTTCCAATCTGATATTCCTACATCTTTGACAGTCGTTACAGGTAGTCAGAAGCTCGAAAAAGTCTGACAACCAGTCTAACCAAGGGGTATCGTGTTGCCCAGGTAACTGGGTTGAGGAGGTCAGATAGGCAGTCGCTCCTTGTAAAACAGTGGTACTTAGCTGAAACCGGTTAGACTGGTAGCCGACCCCATTATAGTTGGGAAAAGGCTAGGCCAATGATATATCAGACTTTCAATGACTAAATCACCTCGAGCCCCTTCGTGGCTACGCGGGAAAAATTTAACAAGGCATAAATGCCTAATAGAAAAATCGGTTTAACAACTAAAAACTTCCATTGTCCAAAGCAATAAATAAAAAGCTGTTTAAACAATTTGTCAAGGTACACAATAAAAGCGTTGCTACAGACGTGTTTGCGACAGTTTAGATTTTATTGCAAAGTTATCTAACAACCATCCCACATCACCAGCATTAATTCCATCTCCTCTATGCCTCTACACACAAGGTGCAAAATTCAGTGAACGGTTTAGAAAATGTTGATTATTAAGTGGTAAAATAAGTTGGTCAGAATTCAGTTTCTGTGTGAGGGTATAAAGTTGGTTTACGGGCCTTGCCAGAGGCTATCAGGCGTCCACTAAAAGGCTGACCGATGACAATGAATGGCACACAAAACAAAAGCTGAAACATTAAACATGGAAGTATGTCTGTTTGATTTGGAGTATGCTTTTTGTCGACATCTTGGGGGATTTGTGTTCCAGGACTTTTGAATTCGGGATTCTAATCGATTTAAAACTTGAATTGGAATTCTATATGGACTTGACTGAGGTTTCGAGTTGTGATTTAAATTATATTTAGCATATTTTTTAGTAGCCAAATTTTTTGCCGCCATTTGTAACTTCAGTTCAATTATTTTACCAACCAAGGTTTACAGAAATTGTAGTTTCTGTTCTAAGATACTCTTATTTATGCTTTATTAAATAAATTCTACTGTACGTGTAAATTAAACAACAACGAAACAATTTTTTTGTTGCTATTAAAATACAAAATCTCGCACACGCCCGCCATTAAAATGAAACCTGATACAGTGGACTAATTTGATAGGTATCGGTTAATGAACTTAGTAGTGGGTTCGAACCCCAGGTACCTACATTTTTCAATGCATCATATTTTTATTATTATGCGATTATAATACTTTTCGCCGCGCTTTCGGTAAAAAATAACTGTGCACTATATTTTCTTTCTATTCTTTCTATTTAAATGTCCACTTTGAATTTTCCACTACTAATTAACATACAACACAATATAGTACTTTAGATAACCATCTCTACCACGTTAGTAGCTGTCTCATTCAAGGCTTAGACCGTTGCTTGCGACGGATTAGGAGACAGTCTGACCACTTGGTCTTGGAGATGACGAATGTACATGACAAGTGGTATCTACATCCCAACTGTCTCATTGTTTGATGGGATAAGTAGAGTAGTTAGGTAAGTGGTACTTACTCCAGTGGAAACCCGACATTCAATATTATTAAATGCGATAATTAAGAATCGTGAACATAAGATGTGATGGAGATGATTCCGACTTTTCTTTTCATGCAATCGAGCGATATTATCAAAGTAATGAATTTGCCCTGAGCAATTGATAATTCAACATTTTCTGCTTAAGTAAAACTAGTGATATCGAAATCAACTATTCCAATCTCAGGGAAGAATGTATGAACTATGAATAAAGTCTTGAAATTTGAAGCCAAGCTTTCAAATCTTCACTGGCTGTAGACGGCCTCTCTGAAGGTAATTACAAGGAACCAGATAGCTAGCCAAAAATAGTGATATTAGTTCATCTACATACTTTGTTTTATACAGCTAACTATCTATAGTTTCACCGGTACCACGCACGTAGCCGGGCGATAAATTGCCAAAGTTTGTTGCAACAGTGGCTCCCTCTTGAATAAATTTCGCATTTACCCCGGAAGCGATTTCGATGAAGGCTCTTCAGCGCAATGAAAGTGAAACTCGCGAAATTTTGATTCATTGTTGTGGCCGCCTACCGACAACTTCTGAAATTTAAATGCTTACTAACCGGAGTTAACAATTAATTGTCTGAAATAAGTTTGTTTGTTATTTTCGCATCTATTTTTTTTATTTCTGCTGTTTCTGGAAAGGAAATTGTTAGGGAAGAAATTGGTAAGTGTAGTAAGTTGTAAAATACTTGTATATGTAGTTTGACTAAAATAAAAACGAAGAAAGATATAGCCTCACAAACAATTTTTTTTTTGTCATATTATGTTCAAAACTAAACTTATACCTACTACTTAAAAAAATTGTCACCTATCCCTACATGAAATAAAAATATGACCCTGAATGTATGTTTCAAGGATATTTCCAACTTGTTTTTAGTTTTAAAATTTGAGTCTAGACTAGATCCGTCAGAAACATGACCTAAATAGTGCAGACAAGATTATTTATGCCTTTGGCGGTACAACAAAGATTCGCCAGAGAGTTGCCCTAAACATAAATTATGTTTACCTACCACATATTATAATTAATTATGAAGTGTTCTCTGAAAATAATGGGTATAATTAATTTTAAACTTGAGTCTTGCCTAAAGATGTGTCCTAGAAAATCTTAGGTCTCCTGTCACCGAATAACATTTCTGACAATCTTTTGACTTTGCAGGTATTCTCATTTATGATATAAAAATACTAGTTGTTGCGTGTGACTTTGAACCCGTGGTTATTTTGAAGACATTTTGAAAATCGGATTAGTAGCTATAGAGCGTGGGCTGCTTTTCCCCGTCTCTGGAACATATTTAATAACTGTTCTGCTTTATCGCGGTTTAATTTTTGGTTTTAGTTCCCGACGTTTCGACACCTTTGCAGGTATCATGGTCACGGGCAGACTGAGATGGTGTTCGTCTTGACAGAAGATGTTGCTCGTTCTACCTTCATATTTTTAATTAATTATTTATGGTCCGACCTACGCAGTATGAGCTCACTGTGTCGTGATGTCTTGCAGCGCTGCTCTTGGGTTTAGCTTTGAGTTTTTGTATTATTGGGTCCCAAGTAGGTGATATCTTCCAGCCATCTTCTCTATTGAAATTAGGGTGTTTTTTAATCTCAATAGCCTCGCGAAACATCCTTGGTAGGAATTTGGATTCTTTAGCGAGGATCTGTGGTTGATCAAATCTAATATAATGGCTGGAGCCTTCAGCATGTTCGGCGACTGCAGACTTCGTTGAGCGGCGGTGTTTGACGTCAGCTATGTGTTCTTTTACGCGGGTCCCTATGCTTCGTTTAGTTTGACCGATATAAGAGAGGCCGCAGTCACAATCTAGTTTGTATACTCCTGCATCTTGTAGAGGTATGTGACACTTGACAGATGGTAGGGACTGGCTAATCTTCTTGGGCGGCTTGAAGTATGTTTTAATTGAAGCTCGCTTCAGGATGTAACCAATCTTGTCAGTGACTCCTCGGACGTATGGTAGTACAGCAGGCAAACGATCAACTGTGGCTGGCTTCACTCGGTTTCTGTGACGGGGCCGTGGAACTTGGAGCTTGTTGTCTCGCAGTACTTGCTTGACGTGTTGAAGCTCAGCGGCAAGGTGTCTGTCATCACAGAGTCCGTGTGCTCTCTGAAACAAAGATTTTCCCACGGTAGCTAACTGTTTAGGGTGGTGGTGAGATTCACCGTTTAAGTACCTATCTGTATGGGTCTTTTTGCGATACACGGTGTGACTTATGGTCTGATCAGGATTCCGTTTAACTAATATGTCTAGGAAGGCAAGAGATTTGTTATCCTCCAACTCCATAGTGAATTGAATTTTGTTATTTATGGAGTTGAGATGTTTTAAAAATGCATTTACTTGGTTAGATGGTAAAATTGTGAAAGTGTCATCTACGTACCGTTTATAAAACCTGGGAGTGAAAGGAGCTGTTTTTAAGGCTGTCTCCTCGAAGTCTTCCATGAATATATCAGCGACTACAGGGGATACAGGCGAGCCCATCGCTACACCATCTACTTGTACATAGAAATGATTATTCCACAGCAGGTAGCCAGATGTGAGGCAGTGTTCTAAGAGTTCTGCATATGCTAGAGGTAAGTTGTTCTCTGCTAGCTTCTTGGAGACAATTTCAATGCAATCCTTAACTGGTAGGCATGTAAACAGGGACTGTACATTGTCATGAAGATGTAGATTTTTAATCTCATTGACAAAGTGGTATGAATCCTTCACAAACGCTGTCGTGTTGCCTCTGAGTGGTGAGAGTGTTTTCGCGACGTGTTGAGCCAATCTGTAGGTTGGTGTGTCGATTTGGCTTACAATAGGACGAAGCGGGGCGTTTGGTTTGTGTATCTTAGTCGCCGAACATGCTGAAGGCTCCAGCCATTATATTAGATTTGATCAACCACAGATCCTCGCTAAAGAATCCAAATTCCTACCAAGGATGTTTCGCGAGGCTATTGAGATTAAAAAACACCCTAATTTCAATAGAGAAGATGGCTGGAAGATATCACCTACTTGGGACCCAATAATACAAAAACTCAAAGCTAAACCCAAGAGCAGCGCTGCAAGACATCACGACACAGTGAGCTCATACTGCGTAGGTCGGACCATAAATAATTAATTAAAAATATGAAGGTAGAACGAGCAACATCTTCTGTCAAGACGAACACCATCTCAGTCTGCCCGTGACCATGATACCTGCAAAGGTGTCGAAACGTCGGGAACTAAAACCAAAAATTAAACCGCGATAAAATCCGTAAAAGTCGTTTCATTTCAATGTCTAACATTCGCGTAAACCTAAGAAACCACTAACTGTTCTGCTTCTATTATTCATAGCGTCATATACTTAACGCAATGGTATATAACCTATATAGCCTTCCTGTATAAATGGGCTATTATTCTGTCAGAAGTTTTGTAATCGGTGAAACAAACAATTACACTTTTCAGCATGTACTATTACTTTATCTATTATTAGTTTTGATTAAAACTCAGGAAAGAACTTAAATATTTACCAGAACATTTTATTTTAATACTATAAACCTTTCATTTTGAGCTTAAATGATTAAGGTCCTGATATAAAAATGAACCAATCGACTAAACGGACAAAAAAATCTTTATACGAACGAACATAAAATAATATTCACAAAAGCGAGTAAAGATCCCATCACTGTTCAACTAAAGTGCATCGTTCGAGCGCTAGAGCGTTGCCAAAAGCATATTAGTTTAGGATCCTGTAACTTTGTAAATATGAACAGTCTAATTACTACCATCCACGGCATCCATAATGAGCTATAGTCATGTACTACTTCCTCTTAAACTAAAACCCTAGCCTCTGTGGAAGCAAGATAGAGCTATACAGAATGTAGAGCTGTCTCTTTTAAACTTTTACAACAGACTTACTTCAAGATGTCGTGGTAGGGGGTCTATGATAATAAAATCAGCGAGTTCACAGCTCGACCTAAATTAATGTGGAAAATCTTTTCGCTACCGAAAACTGGAGTAGATCTTATGCAGGAGTAGCGCTTGCTTTTTAACGTAACTTGCTTTTTTGATACGCTCATTTTAAAATATAACGCTATTGTTATTTTTAATTGCTCGGTTCAGTTTCCCTTCACTTTACAATTAGGTTTTTGCTCTAAATATTTTTAATAATAATAATAATAATAATAAATTTTTATTTAAAAACAACAAAGGTTCATTACAAGTTTTACCAAACTACATAGAATTTAAAAACATGGTAACAATTAATATTGTATTGTCCAGAGAGACTTAGTCCTCTGGGTTAAAACATATGTGAGTGGGCAATCCCATTTAGTTTTTATCACATTCAGGAAGCTGTGGCTGCTCCCGATTATTCTGCTATGCAAGGATGCAGACTTTTTACGCCATAATGCGTCAAAACCGTCGATATGAGCATCGGCGAACATGCCTGATGCACTGCAGAACCGCGGAAGCCGCAACAGCGCCCTGAATGCATTATTATATTGGATCCGCAGAGCGTTGTAAGCCCTTTGGGTATAGCTGAACCACAGAGCCCCCGTGTAGAGTGAAGTGCAATACGCTTTAAAAAGCGTGACTTTCACGGCACCCGAACAACGAGAGAATCTGCGGGCCAACATGTTCGCCCGGACTGACAACGCTCTGCGTTCCCTCTCCATATCTACATCGTCCCTCAGGTCATCAGTAACCCAGTGCCCTAGATATTTAAACTGATGTACCCTGTTAAGAGGAACACCGTTGAGGGAAACAGGAAGATTCAGGGGATTTCTGGGACCAGACCTAAAGACCATGTACTCTGTCTTTTTCTCATTGTACAAGAGACCATGTGATGAGGCATAGGACTCACATACTGCGAGTAATTTTCTGAGAGCCCCAACTGAGGGGGCCAGCAGCACCATGTCGTCTGCATAGCTAATATTGTTCGTGCAAACACCATCTACGTAGCAGCCGACATGCATGCTGCTGAGCCTCTCAATCAGCTCATTAACATATAAGTTGAAGAGCAGGGGTGAACTCAAGCCCCCCTGTCTAACCCCGCACTCCAACCTGCCTACACCCGAGAGTTCTCCAGCCCACCTAACCCGATTTTCCTGGTTAAGGTACCAATACTTTTGGAGTGATGCCAATTCTGGTGGTATACCCGTCTCTGCCAATTTTTGCCATAATATGTCATATGAAACGAGGTCAAAAGCCTTCGATAGGTCTAGGAAACAGGCATAGACTGGTGTTCGCCGATCGGTATAATACTTGACAGTGTGTTTTAGACTAAGGATAGCTGTTTCGGTTGACAGCCCTGACCGGAATCCGAACTGAGCGTCATGGATCTTAATATGGCTGTTGAAGTGTGAGTTAAGCACACTGTCAAGTACTTTAGCGACGATTGTTGCCAAAGAAATGGGTCTATAATTGGATTTGTCTGCCATGTTTCCTGTCTTGTTTTTTGCAATAGGTACCACTACAGTCTGCATCAGATCGGGAGGTAGGTAACAATGGCTCAAACATAGATTAAACAATAACGCGAGCACCCGAGGTAAATGGAAGCCCGCGTGCCTGAGATGCTCGACGCTAAGCCCATCATGACCTGGTGATTTGCCCCCAGTCATACTCCTTATGGCTGCCTTAATATCTTTAGCGAGAAAAGTGGTTGTGATTTTAGTTTGGGCTTTAACGTCAAAATCTCTGCACGGCGGTCCAAGTAAGGACTTAACAGTAAAATGATCTTTGAATAAATTTGCTATGCTACTAGATTCACTTATTCCGTTTATTGTTACAGGAATGCTTGGTTTAGGATTTAAACTATTAGTTTGTTTCCAGAAATTTTTGAAATCTGAGTTGGAATGATGTTGAGCCAAAAAATCCATTTTAATCTGGTCTTGATGGTTTTGACACCATTTTAATTTTCCTTTGTATATTTTACGTGATATAATCATTTCATCATAACATAGACCATTTGATGGTTTTCCGTTGTATATCCACTGTGTAAACTTCAACCTAGCATTCCTGTAAGCCTCGTTCACATGCTTGTTCCAACCAGCAACTACCTTTCGCCTGCCTTTTTTAGATTGACATGTCGATATTGCCGCGTCACTTAATATATTCACCAATTTATAATAGAAACTATTAATTACATTTTTATGTGTCTCGTCACTACAATGCGTGTGACTGCAAAATTGCAACTGTGAAGGAAAATCTAATTTTTTTAACTTTGAATTACATATTCTTTCATACGACGAAGTTTGCTGAACGTTCCTATCGCCCCAGTTAACTTTATTACGAGGTGGAATTATTGGTACACTATTTGAAACTTTATTAAGATTGCAATTTATTATGAGTGGAAAATGGTCAGACCAGTACACGTCATGGTTAACATAAATGTCATTAATGCACTCAGAAGCTGCCTGTGTAACAACGCAGTGGTCTAACCATCTCCTACTTGCGTGGGCGTCACTGATATATGTGAAGGTACTTGATGCACTAAGACGATCTATATCCGCGCAAACCCACTTCTCTTCTCTCGCAAAGTCTAATAACTCATTGCAGAATCTCTCACCAGGGTGCGCGTTAAAATCTCCTAACACAAATACTGATTGAATATTACATTCTTGCACAATAGCACTAATTTCACTTAAACAGTCTGTAAATTCAGCTAGATTGTCACTACAGTCTACGGGCATATACACACTGAACACCAATAATGGTCTATTGCTAGTAACCAAACGAATTGCTGCTATACGTGGATTAGAACACGATATGATGGAGACACTCTGGAACACCGACTTCCGCCAGAGAAGTGCTACTCCTCCGAAAGGTCTGCCCTTGACTATTCCAGCAGTCGTATCCACTGCTGATGTGCCGGTACTGCCGAAGTCTTTATGAATAGTGCTCAGGAACGATATTTCGCATGGAAAGAGCCATGTTTCTTGTAATGCAATGACGTCAGCAATATTGCACAGTTGAGCGACGCCGTCTGTTGAGCGTTTCACGCTTTTACAATTAAATGAGACTAATTTTATAGTATTTAAATCCATAATTATGATGATAGTTGTTCGCCGCCCTGATCGGTAGTTCTGTATGTTCTGAAACGCCGACAAGTGACACCGTCAGGCCAGAGTTCATTATCCAGAAATATATTTAAGTTTTGTCTGTCCACAGTAACCTTGAAGGCATTGTATGGTTTTATATTTTTCATATTAATTTTTTGCAGTGTAACTTCTTCTTTAGTTTTACTTTTTAAATAGCGTTGTATATCGTTTTCCGAAGTGTCCTTGTGTACGTTCGACAAGAATAGGAACACATTTTTAGTAGCTGGTTTAAATCTGTCTTCTGGTTTGACTTCAGCCTGGCCTCTGACAACATCGTGTCTATTTTTCAGCCTCCTTCTCTGAACCTCGACCCACTCTTCACTAGGACCAGGTAACTTCCACTTTCCTTCTTGTCGCAACATATCAGCCGATGACGTAGAATTATTAGTGTGAATATTTTTCGATGACTCATATACATTTGTTTTTAAACTACTTGTTTGGTTCGGCAATACTGAATTCGTGTCCGCTATAAAAATATTTTCTATATTTTTATTCACAGAATTAATATTCTTATTTTCTGTCAATAATACGCTTGGGGGCGTGGCTTCGCGGGGGCCCGCGCTGTCGAGTGCGCTTGCACTTGCACTTGTTACGCATTCCGCGTTCAAGGTCACGATGTTCGGCTCGCGATCTATGCACAATTTAGGCGAAGAATATTGTGTTTTTAATGGCGGTGGTGTATTAGTGAACTGAGTTTGTGAAATGTGTTTATCGGAAATATTGGAGCTCACCAGTTTTAAATCATTTACTTGATCCTTTGTTACGTAAGTTTCTTTTATTTGTTTTACCTCTGACTGTAATAAAACAATATCCTTTAATAATTTTGTGACGTCGACATGGTCGAATGTGACCGGTGGTAACTTTTGTAAATCCTTTGCTACAAACAAAGGAGTTTTATCAGGATCAGTACTCTTGAACACGCAGATGATGTCCTCGATATCCTTTTGATCTTTATTTTTGCGTCTTGAGATGTTGCGGGTATTCGTGGATATTGAGTTAAATAACAGATTTTTACCGTTACTTATATCGGAGGTCGAGAACGCACTCACACATATTCGAATTAGGCTTTCTTCGTCCATTACGTCTATTTTATTTTGAATAAAACATAGTAGCTCATTTATTACAATATTGCACTGAGTACACTTTAGTATTTGTTGGGTCATTTTTAATTTTATTTATTTTTATTTATTTTCTACATCCGCACACTGTCGCGGTGGCGGGGAGACTGATTTTTAAGAGAAATATTCAGATATAACCCATTTAAAATAATGGGCACTGTGTAAGTTGTTCTGTGGTCATGAATTGGAATCAGATGTATAGATACAACGAGAACTGTGACATTCGCACTAATCATTAAATATTCTGTTAGGTACTTTTGCTATTAACTTATAAATTAAACACATTACTTAACTACTGATAATCTTTTTCAAATTGGATTTAAATCATTGCTATTCATTGTATTTTTACCACCGATTATTTCCTTTTATTTATTCGTTGGATAGTTCTGTTAACAGGAATAAAGTTGTCAACTTCTGGATATAAATATGTCAATTGACTTTGACTGCACGGATAGCCGAGTGGTTGAGGTTATCACGCCAAACCCACTCAGCTCGACGTGTCGCGGGTTCGATCCCCGCGTAGGACTAGCGTTCGTGTGATCCACGAATGCTTGTCTCTGAGTCTGAGTGTCTTTATGCCTGTGATTTGCAACCCCTGCGACACAAGGATTAAATGCCTTAGTGCCGGAGTCGTTTAAAAAAAATACTAAGCTATGTAAAAGATTACAATTAAGTTAAATTAGTTAGTAGTTAGTCACAACAGTAATTCTAGGTCAAAAACCACGAGAAGTTAAATCTAAAATTTAATTAAAAAATTATAAACTGCTAGTTACGTAGTACCCTAACATAATAAAATTGTGTGCGTAAATAATTTACAAAACCTCAACAGTTACTATGATTTAATCGCTTTTGTATGATAATAAACCTTCTCTCCGCATAAGTGGTGCTACACCATCGTAAAACCCAACAAACATTTTGTCCCGTAGTAATAAACAGGCCGAATATTAGCCACCACGCCTGAATAAATTTTGGGGAAATAAACCCAACAGTACTACATTGAGACAACATTATTTTAGTACTTCAAACATAATAGAAAATCTTTGATGTAATTACGATTTTGTGTTTTCGCAATTTCAGTCTGAAATACAAAATTTACAGAGACGGCTTTATGAAACGGGTTTTAATATACTTTGACATAAATTTATTATTTTATCGAATTAAATTCTCACTTCAACGGATGGACGGCGTCGTCGTGGACGACCTAGGAAGCGGTGGCGAGACGACCTTAACGCTTACCACGCAGGCTGGTTCCATGCGGCCCAGAATAGAAAGTCGTGGAAGGATTTGGGGGAGGCCTTTGCCCACCGGTGCGACACAGTGGGCTAGAGAAAAAAAAACGAAGACAAAAGTTTACAAACCATAAAATACAATCAAGTTTTGCAATTTTCTTCTTTGACAACTTGGGACACCGTAAGAAACCATGAGGATCAATACAAAAACAGTTATTTTCTATACAAAAGAATTCATATCAACGTCAAACCAACCGTCAAGCGTAACACCTAAATAAATATTTTCATAATTATATGAAGCTAATATTTCTCTTATTCATAAGATCTTAAGTTTTAAACTTAACACAAAAGTATCGTACTTTTGTTATACTTTGGTGTTGTCAAAACTTGGACGTATTAACTTTGTTTTTAATGAATTTGAAACATTTACTTTTGCAACTTAATTGATATTAAGTAGACTCATGATATTCGATGGTATTTTGGTTTGGAAACTGTCCGGACAAAGTTTGTCTGGGAGTAAGACATATTTTTTTGGTATAATTTCTTCTGTATTAAGGAAACGGAAAGTATTTTTTACCAAACGAATAAATGTTGTAGGAAACTGCTTGTATAGAAATATTACTAACGTTGCTGAAAAAATAGTTGTAAATTAAGACAGTCGTTGTGAAAGGCCTAATAAGACAGAAATACAAGACAAGGATCATATTCCTTATAGCGAGAGTCGTTTTATAAATTAAAGAAAAAATTTATAAAATAGCATAAATAGATAAGTAAACATTTTACTGGACGAGAAATATAGTTGAAGTTGTTCTTTTTTAATAAGCACAAACAGTTACGTGTACGTGACGTAAAAGTTTACGTTCAATAAAATTGTGATACGTAAGTCTTTTAAGTATGATATAATTGTGAACGATCTAGTAATAAACATTGGGTCCGACAGGTTAAAGCAAAAAATAAAATTTGCTGTCAAAACGAGCCAAATTATTTGTTTTTTTGTTCGGTGGTAATATATTCTTTTGTATAGCTTACAATTTCTTAAATTTTTTAAGGTTTGAAATGTAAAATGTTAACATACCGACTGTAGAAATCTTTAGAAACTGCATTTTCAATATTACTAAGAGAAGAAAACGTTGTATTCAAATCAGACTAAACTCGGCTTTAAGAATTCAACGAAACTCAAATTATGTAGATTAAAATTAGAAAACCGAAATTATACGTACAGTCGATGTCAGTTTCGGTACTTCAATTTGGAAATGCACGGTATTTTTAAAACCCCTACTATGCATTAAAAAACCAAATACTGTTCAACAAACTACAGACGCTACGGTCAGCTGCCAAACAAACATTTGAAATTCATACAAAAATTGTCTTTGAATTTCAGAATGTGTGTGTTTCAGAATGTGAATGTATATGGAAGCTCCTATTTTCTTCCCCAGCGACCAATCTCGTCCGGCCCTGGTACAATTCATGGTACGGATAAGGAGGGATGGGAAGTGATCGCCTCCTTCTGCAAAGCAGTCCTGCGTAGAAAAAAGACGGCTGAACAACTGGGACGCTAGGTAGAAAGCGTTGCATCTCGGCTGCGCGAGCGTGATCACCAGCCAACGTAGGCGCGGGCCTGAGAACGGTAAGTCATGGATCTTACCGACAAACCAAGACCAGATTCGTGCTAGTTGGCGCTTTGGTGTTATCAATTTGGGATTGAACAAAAAAGTTACCGCGGTACCGGTACATACAGGGCAAAGGAAAGAACATGCCTGGCATGTAGTAAATATAAGTCTTACGCTCTCTTCCGCTGAACCCAAAGCGGGGTGAGTCATTTGATGAAAAACCTCTATTTTTCTTACGGAAAATCTCATTGCTGTCTTCAACAGGGATGTTCTATAATTTGTGTGAATAACATTTTTTTACCGTGGTTGGGTTTTATTACCTTGCATATTAGCTTTAAGGTTGAGATTTGTTTGTTTCAGTAATTGTGTGTTTTAGCCCGAGTGTATCTACTTAAAAATGTTTTCATTAAAACTTCTGGGGCTGAATAAATAGCATTCTCACAGACAGCTGTAATTAATTCTAATATTAATGGATCCCTCACTGGCCTACAAAAAGTTTGTCTTGTTCACGATTGAAATGATTTTATTCATTGATGTTTACTTATTAAATGGTGTTTTAATGGATAATGTTTTGTGTTATTTTACCGATGTTGTAAAGGTTTGAGGTTGTTTTCAGGCCGGGTTTTGGAACATAGCATAGATATTATCGATCCCAAAGCATGTAAAGTACCAATGTGACTAAAAGTTATAATTATGTACTTTTTTAATTATTCTAAGACACCTCCGAGAAACAGTGAAGGAAAATATCTTGAGGAAACCTGGGTTACAAATATTGGAATCTGAAATCGCTGACCCGCAATGAGCTACAGTAGTGATCAAATATTATTGTATCAACCCTTCTCTACACGGTAAGAGGCCTAGTGCAGTAGTGGGACAAATATAGATATTTTATATAGTAACATAAAACCATGATTTATTTCAATAATGCAACGGTTAACTCGCGCGTTGTTATCGGGAACCGTTGAGCTTGCAACGCCGCAGCCGCGTCAGCTCATTATCAAGGGCTCTGTTTGAGTTCCGATCAAGAGGACCAAGTATAGATATGCGTATGTTTATCACAAGGATTAAGATTATTAGCCTTTTAATCTAAATAGAAACTCTTTAAAAAACATTTTTTATAAGTTATATAATCTTTCTTAATAATACAAGACTGATTTTCTTTATTATGAAACGAATACGAATGAGAAAAAAATATCTTCCCAGAATGAAATAACTTACAGCGTAACAGCTAATTCCTTTACGAAAAGTTCAAATTTAATATAAGCATAAAATATATTTTTAATAACATCAAATGTTTAAGTAAGACGTAATATGCTGGCTTATATTAAATACCGAGAAAGCTTGCGTTAATATTCTCTAAGATAATAGAGACTTTAATTTGACTCAGCTCATTATGTAATTAAAAATAATTATTATTTGAGAAACCGATTTTGGAGGTAATTATGAGGCGATAAGGCAGAGAAATTTGGGCTTTTGCGTAAATATTATTACAATTATATTTTGAATGGAGCTGGATTTAGGTTTCGTGCATATTCTTCGTTTTTTTTTAAGTTCTGTGTTTTAGAAAGAAAAATACGCCTTAGTACGAGTCGAACTTGAGACACTGAGTAGGGTGCGGCTCAAAAGGTCAAATGAAACACAAATATGCAAATATTTATGACCGATTTTATTAGATATGTTGTTATAGTGCCAAAATACACCATAATCTGTAAAAATAATTGCCGTTACCTCGGTTCAAGAGATACAGTCTGGTTACAGAAGGACTAATGGGCAGACAGTGAAGCTTAAGTAACTGGGTTCCTTTTTTTCCAGTATCTCGTATTTCTACAATATGAAAAATTGTTCATTTTACTCAATAAATTCTCGAAATTCCTATTGCCAAATCGACATTCAATTCCTCTACCCCTTTTAGCAATAATAATTGTTAGAATCTGACGCTAACGAATCAGATGTAATTTCAACCCTCAAGAATATTCTAAGATCAAATTATACCAAAGCCTGCCAAAACCAACTAGAAGATCAATATAACATAACGTAATAGAAAACCGCATTGTGTATTATGTATCTAGCAGAAGCAAAGCAGCAACAATTGTTGGCGAAAACTTAACATTTGTCCTGCAATTACTCAGTTTAATGATGTTTTTGACTTGTTCTGATTGTGTTTGACTGTCTTGATTCTTTGATTGACGACGGTTTTGTAAAGTTGGGTTGATAATTTTTTTCTGCAACTTTTTCACGTAGACAACATTACTAAGGCCACACTATCACAGTTTGTTCGCTTGTCTGTTTGTCCTTCAACCTTTCGCTAGGCTGTATATCCTGTACTATGATAGTTAGACCTTTGAGTTTCCACAGGTGATGTAGTTCTGTAAAAATAATGGAAATAGTATTAAAAGGGGTGAGCAATGCCACAGTCATAAATTTGATGGAAGACCTTTTCTTTTCTGCAAAATCCTCTATGTTGCGAGTCTGACTCACACTTGACCGTTTTCATTTGTTTTTCTTTCGCTCAACACTTAATACCGTTCCCTAATTCTCTGCTTTAGCGTACTTTCATACGTTACATGATCTAATAACATTTCTCACCAATCATACAAGAGACCCATTCGCACTATTCAATCTGTTAAGAGGCGAGTGGTAGTCAGGTGTCTGGGTCAATTATACCATAAATAAAGCGCTGCGGTCTTCCATGACGAGGGTTGGTGCCAAGCCAGTGTCCTTTGTAATTGGGTAATAGGACCAAAAATACCAAACTGGTTTAGTGTGCCCGCAATTGGACCAGGGGTTGTTTTATTAGAACGTTTAGCTGAATGAGAAATATGATGCTATTGTTTGGGTATTTTCTTCTACGGTTACAATTTTTTTTGCGATATATTTCTAACACGCTTTTATTAGCATCACTTGTAACTATGTAAGAATATCTTGGAATCTGAATTTGATCCACTTCTCGGTCTTCGATTGGGAAGAAATTTGTGGTAATGTTTATTTAATAAATATTCAAATACGTTAATTCTGAAAGATATGTTTTTTTTTGGGTACAAAAATAAGCAAAAATTTATTTTTATCTGGACTGCTATTATTCAATTATAATTATGTACATATACGTATCTTCTTTCAGCCAGGTCTTCAATATTTGAAAACTTACCTTTCCACCTTAGTTTACCACTGATAGATTAGTTGACAAAGAAAAACCTCATGAAGAACCCTGGATCCCAAAATACGTAATACCAAAATTACATATTTTATTCAAATTTAAGTTTTCATACCCCAAATAATTAAATCCTTTATTAATATAAAGTTTGTCAGCAACTTACAAACTCACGGCTCGATTACTTCTATATCAAAGTAACTTTACACATTAATGTTCCCTCCAATTAGTTTGGGGAAACAGCGTGCGTCATTGTTAGAATTATTTATTGCATACAAGCTTTCAACCGGGGTTCGGTCAATGTGGAGAACGCCTGCTGCGGCAAAAATTGCCTCACGAACTATTTGGTCATATAAGTCAAATATATATTTTGAAAGCGATTTCCGCATTACGTAACTTAATTCTTGTGTAGTGGGAGGTTCACAAATATTCTAGTCGCAAGTCAAAATGCACAAAGGCACCCAGACTCGGGCCAAGCATGACGTGGAACCAACGACACGTCGCGCACAGTAGGCATGGCGGGATGACCTCAACCACTCAGCTATCCGAGCAACAGTCATATTTTAACATAGGCTGCGTTTAATTTCGCCTTTACCGAGGCTCAAACATATCCTATACTAGTATATTAATTGCAACGCCAGCAAAAAAAGTTTTCCCTTTCGACGAAAACGATTTCCTCTATAGGGAAGTTACGAGGCATTGACCATGCCTACTTACTGGCGTTAGTGATTATAATTTATGTGAAATTCGATATTTCTTATGATCTTAACATTTTGATGGATATTTCTTACTCAAGTCCTTCACTTAGTGTGAAGTACCTACTATATAAAATGGTGTATAGATACATACTTTTAAAAAAAACTGCAAAGAATAAAATAATTTTTTACCGGTGGTAAGGATAGCGGTCAACATCAGGACATCCTGTGCGAGACGGACAGACATACTTAGGTACAGGCTAGGGTTCAATTAAGAAGACTCTATAACACACCCATTTTTCTCGTCACCCACAATAAACAGAACAGTAGGGGGGTTAATTTGCAACAGTCTGTAGCCTTGCCCTACATAAATTTGTCCATGCTCACGCAATAACATGGCAACACTGGAAACATACTGGCAAGTAATTTAGACGAGGGTACTCAATTAAATTTATTTAGGGCAAGCGATAATTTTGTATCGAAAATTTATTGACTGCGGGCAATGTTTATAAGTCATTTAATTATGGTTAATTTGTGTTAAAAGATTTAAGTTTTAGATACTAAAGTAGGTACTTAAAGTCTCTTTATCTAAGGTGTC
Source organism: Trichoplusia ni (assembly GCF_003590095.1). Classification (NCBI taxonomy): domain Eukaryota; kingdom Metazoa; phylum Arthropoda; class Insecta; order Lepidoptera; family Noctuidae; genus Trichoplusia; species Trichoplusia ni. Next base: position 1,199,151 of record NC_039500.1, read on the forward strand.
ACAAGATATAAATAAGGAAATTACATTTATTTAATAGCCTGTTTAGTTACTATGTCGCCCAGTGATCTTAATCCGTTTAGTTTTTTTAAAGCAGCTGTAGGTCAGAATCTAGCCTCACTGAATCCAATTTATAACTATATTTACAAATTTTCCCAAAACATTGTTCTCTCTCTTCTCAAAATTAAGAGGGGTGCAGACGTATGTTTAATATTCCGTAGATTCCTATTAAAGCAAAATTTTGACACGGTACAAAATATTTTCAATAAAAATCATTGTAACAAGCTTACAAACTCATCATTCCCCTCAAAACCCATGTGGTAAAAATATTACTGCACCCAAATGATTCCAACTTGAGCCTAAGACTGATTTACTGCGGCGTGTCCATCAGGGCCCAGAGTCGGCCATCTACCACAATGCTGCCCCATTTGTTTCCATTTTCAGCTGGCTAAATCGGCTATTCTTATTTGTTCTCGGCCTGATTTTCCGGTTTTGTTGAACGTTATACATGTTATAAACGTTTTTTTGGGAAGACTTATTGGGTTAGGTTTTTGGATGATAATTATAATGCTCATTAAGGACCTCCATTGAATCTGCACTTAATCCAGCTATAAGGAGAACTAGAAGCTTTTTAAACAAATCGTTTTGAACTTTCCTAGATTAAATAAAACCAATTTAAATGTAAGCACTAAATTAGAATGATCTATTCATTTGTCAGGTCAACTGTACTATGAATCACTTAAGTATTTCGGTAATTGTAGTTCCTTTTTTCCTTAAATTCATAAATTCAGTATTTATTTTTATCATTTATTTATGTCTACAATGAATATATATTATGTCTACAAAATAGATGCACATAATGGAAATAATAGCAACATAATTAAAACATAATAACAGTTCATGATTCTATAAACTTTTACTGATTAAAATTTAATAGGTAAATGTAAATTAATTCTTATTAAATCCAATATGAACGCCGATGGCGATCCGATTCCCATATTTAATTAGCATTTGGAAAAAATATAACTATATTAAATGTAACGTTTAACCACAGACCTTAATTACAATTATCGAGAATACCATAAAAATTATGTGTTTCTCCGCAATATTTGGTTTCAACTGAATATCCGATATTAGTATCGATTATCCATACTCATGAAGAATACAGATTCAGTGAGAAATAAATTATGATCAGGCCAGGAAAACAAAAGTATAATCGCCATAATCGTAGTATACAATTCTTGTTACAAAGAGGCATAAAAATGTGGTATGCGAGCAGACGTTGCGTTTTAATACCCGTAGAGTACGTAGTTCATACATAAAATGCTGCAGGAAATTGGGTATTTGACTAAATTACATAATATAAAACTGTTTAGTCAGATAGAAAGATTTCTAAAAAAAAATGAATACCCATTTTACCCATCAAAACAGCTTTTTTGTCAAATACCATGTTTTATTAATCCTCTCACGATTTTTCTAAGACCTTACAAAATTAATCGTAACTTCTGATTACGCCTAGACAGCTTGTAGGCGTTGATAGACGATCTACTCTATCAGATTACTATTTATACAATAAGCTATATTTGGTAGCCTAAATATATCTATGTACGTGACTTGACAGGTTTCATATAAGGAGAGTTCAATTACAATGGCTAACAAAACAAAATTAAAATTTATGAATATGTAGAATTATTTATAAAAAAGTGAGGAAATGTAAAAGCGAATAAATTATAAGAGCGTTTTATGAGTTTTTAAAAATGATAAAAAACATATTTGACATTATGACATACTAACTGTTGCCCTCGATTTCATCCGCGTGGTTAAATGATATATGTCAAGACTTTTTGTTGTTTTATACATATTTTTAATTTTCCCTCGGGAACTACTTCAGAAACTGGGCTTAAAGGTAGCCTATGTTATTTTCCATGTCAATGACTACATGCATGCCAAATTTCATCCAAATCCGTTCAGCTGTTTTTGCGTGATTGAGTAACAAACATCCAAACATCCAACTTTCACATCTATACTCTATCCTAATATATATATATATATATAGCTGAAGAGTTTGTTTGTTTGAACGCGCTAATCTCAGGAACTACTGGTCCAAATTGAAAAAATATTTTTGTGATGACTAAATCATTCATCAAGGAAAGCTTTAGGCTATAAACCATCACGCTGCAACTAATAGGAGCGAAGATACAATGGAAAATGTGAAAAAAAAACAGGGCAGGTATAAACCATAACTTATATCGTCTACCTACGGGGACGAAGTCGCGGGCAACAGCTAGTTAATTATAAAATTAGTTAGGATTTCATTTAGTTTTAAAATAATAATTCAATGATTTCAATTGTCCTATAATACTACGAATTTGTGACATCGCAAGCCCCACTATTATTTCATTATTGAACTGGTAGATTAAATAGATTTTTTTCCTTTTCAGACATTTATCCCATTGTATTCAACTTTATCTGAACCGTTCGTTTAAAGAAATTCATTATTTAAGGGCACCATTACTGGAAAACCACGGGTTACCCCATAGCTTAAGGGCCAAGGATCATCGTTTTTCATGTGGAGGCTCTCGGCTTTTTTCAATTAGCAAGCTGTGAGTTATGGCATTTGAGATCCAATTTTTTAAGAGCAGGATACGTTTAGATAAGTATAATCGTTATGTGTTTTCATGTGTTCAGATTGTTGATTGTCTTGGTAAATATGTTATACTTGTGGTAAGTAAAATGGATATTTTTTTTCATGACTCGAAATTTGGACTTGCGTATATGCCATGGCTATACTAAACTTTAAACTAGTAATTACCTCAAACAGAAAATAAATAAATATTGCCCTTTTCAAAACAAGTTTTTTTTTAACCAGGTGCGTTTTCACGCACTTTCCGTTTGGCCTCTGATAGAGGTGATGAAGATGACTGCTAAAATTCACTACCAAGTTGAGTAACCTTCAAAACAAAAGACAACCTTTAATATCCTCAACATTTATAAAAAATACAGAATAGGAAACTTTCTTCTCTCATCTTCTATTACGCACTTTAAAAAGTTCCATAAAAGCATTAAAGTTCCTTCGGCTGCAGCCTTAGAAATAGGTCACGGAGCCACATGTGTTTCGTTAATAAATATCTCATGAGATGGTGACATGTGTTGGATGAAACGAACAGAATCCGAATACATAGTAATAGTCAAATGCAATAGGTTTTAACAGACCTCGGTCATATTTACGCTAGATCTTTCGTGGGTGTTAGGTAAACCTGCATCATATTAATGACCTTGAATAGTGTAGGATAAAAAGTATTCTTTCTGACGACCTCCGTGGTCGAGTGGCGTTCGCACCGGTTTCAAGGTGTCGCTATCTCTGAGGTCCCGGGTTCGATCCCCGGTCGGGTCAATGTAAAAATTCACATTTCTACATTGTCTCGGGTCTGGGTGTTTGTGGTACCTTCGTTGTATCTGAATTCCATAACACAAGTGCTTTAGCAACTTACTTTGGGTTCAGAACAATGTATGTGATGTTGTCCGCATTTATTTATTTATTATTTATTTATTTATTTTGATGCTGATAGCAGCTGACTTCATACTAACTTGGACAAGTCGTTTGGGGGTGTAGAGATGACAGATATCCATATTTACAAACATTTTAACAATATTACTGTGATACTGCTAGCGTGCAATGAAATGAAAATGACTGGATTTTCAGACATTGTTTGTAATAGTAAGAGAATGATGGACGGTTTCTCAATTTGCGAACGAAACAGTAAAATAGATAAAAAACGCAAAAATCTTAAAATTTAACCTGCAAAGTTAAGTTTAAACCTCCATAAAACTCTTACATCCGTTATTTGATGTCATGAAACTACAAAATTGTCACGGACATTTTTTACAAATTTGCAATTCCGAGTGCCGAATAAATATTCAGGGTTTAAGGCGGATCTCAGGCGACCGACTGTTGAATTTAGTTGGTCGAAAATCCACACACAAAAGGGTACTTAAAAAGGGAGTACAGTGATTTTACTATTGTACTGATTGGCCTGTGTAAAATGATTTCAAGGCCGAATCATCTGTTATTTTAAAGACTAAGTTAGAATAAAGTGACTTAGATCGTGTTTTGAAATGTTGGTACAGAAATAAAACCAAATCAGCAATCAGGTAAGCATGTGATTTTTTTTTTTTAAATTGAATTTGTGCATTGATCAAAGTTATTTCTGAAAGCTGAGATTAGAATAAAATAAAAAAATCAAAATATCCTCTATTAGAACTGCATCCGTGAAACTGGTCTTTAGTATTGGATCCTGACGATCCTGTGATTCAGGATTCGGTCGTCTGAGTCCACCCTTAGCAAAGCTCACGCCACAGTCAATATTTAAATAAAATGCTACTTGGCAGCGAGCTGTAAACATCACCAGATACCACACCGACATCTCAACACAAGCAATAACCAACTCTATGTCACTAAACATAAAATTTAAAATTCAATGACACATTTTGAACATCAGTTTGCAAACCGCACATGTTTTGGATGCATCCCATTGCCAAGTCCGACCGAAATCGCATAAAATCTTGGCAGAGACTGTTTGAACTTGGCAGGTAGAACTAATTTCACAAAGAAATGATTTCTGCAAGTTATTGTAGTTGTTAAACTTTATTGATTCAAAAATTACCTCTTTTCGTTGGCCTATAAAAACTTATTCAATCTTCTTGTTTTGGTATGGTTGATGTACTAGTTTTCCATCAAAGTTTTTTTCTAACTACTTTATAATGAATATGAATTTATAATACATTGATGCATGAAGCAGTTCGATACTATGACCTATAAACTTGATTGTCAAAAATCACGTTATTTTTCAAGGAAGCTTAATTAAAACCCTGAATAAATTAAATTATTTGTGAAATCACAATGGTTCTAATTTAAAAATTCCATCTCTATTCCCATTAACATTAAACTGTTGCAAAACAAGAAACAAAAAATTCCAAGATTAAATGGGCCTAAACTCAGGGTTACAGCCATTTTAACTTTTAAACGACACCTAAAATTAATTTGTTTTTTTTTTGTTTTACCCTCTAATATCCATTTTCGGTAAAGTTGAGTAAACAATCTTAAGAATTTCTAAGCAAACCCATCAGCAAGAATAAGTTTAATCTTGAATGAGGCGGCAGACCATTAGGTGTAATTGAAAAATATAGGAAAACTTCCAAATTACCATTTGCCATAATATCTCGATGCCGAAACAATCGTTTTAAGCGAAATTCCGTGTAATGGGGTCACTTTAGGATGGCGTCAATATTTATAATTCTTGTCAGATTCTATTTTGTATTTACTGTGGATGTCCTACCAGAATCTCTATTTATAGGACATTTGATTTTTGTGAGGGCCTGTTACAGGACCATTTACATTTCTAAAATTGTCCCAATGTTCTGAATTGACAAGCCGAAGTTACGTTCAATACTTGTCGAAATTTAACGTCATATCTATGTATATTCAAAGTTGATTTATCCCAACCTATGTAACATCGGGCTTCATCCATGGAGAGGTCTTTCAGTTTATTTATAGGCATGGTATTATTAGAGATCTCATAAAATTTTATATTTTTCCTTAACTTTCAATTAACGTAGTCTATAACAGACAGTAATATTTTTAATCAATCTCCGTCAGAATCGAAATCATCTTCAAATCTATCGTCGCCATATTGAATATAAATCTTATTTCATCGAAGTAACGAACCAAGCCAAGGAAGATATTAGATTTCCGCTTTGCTCCGCAGTCAGCTCCCAGTTTCAGTCAAGTCAAAATGTGGGGGAACATTTAATTTTATACTGCAGTCTTCGCAAAATTATGATGTGTTTTGGATGAAATTATTTTCAGGGCAAGATGTGGAATTTGGCTGGATGGTAAAAATTCTGGAATAAAAACTGCTTTCTGGTTTTTGCATAAAGCCAGCTTTTGCTTTCGTTTGTATCGACTGGAGATGAAACTATCTCTAAGGTAAAAGCACCTATTACGGAGGTATTTCGCAACATTTGAAAGTAAGAAACAAAAATAAGCATTTGTAGGTATTTATAAGGGTGGAAAAAAATTCTATCGTTAAAAGTGGAATTTATATTTTGTATTGCGCTTGAGACTATGATTCTGTTGATGATATTTCTTATTTTAAAAAAAATATTTAAATAGTCTGGTCGATTTTCCCTAATACGGAGGTACAATTTTGCTCAGATCCTATTACTGCGGTAGACGGCTCCTAATACGGAGGGTCAGAACTTATATTCATTAAAGTTCCGTACAAATAATATTAATGTGTTAGTAAAAGTTTTTCCTTTATTGTAAATTGATTTTATTAAATTGCGTAATCAAATTAATGGTGAATGTTTTTTCCATTTTGAGTGACTCTGACAATGACATCTAATATGTATGGGACCCAAATACGGCTAGGCCTAACGGCTTATTGTCATGGCGTGACATAAAGCTACAGGAAACTGTATTCCCTTAAATTCAAATGGAAAATTGTTGAGAATCAATAGTATTCGAGGGATTAAATCACTTTCCCCGGCACCCGCAGTTCTACAGAACAACGTCTATGGATAAAACTGAAAAATAAGGTATAATTATACCAAGTTTCATCGAAATCGAACAGTTATTTTTCTCGTGATGCCTGAACATACAGACAGACAAAATAAATTTTAATCACATCTTTGGGTTTGTTCACTCGCTGCTGTTTATTTTTTCAATATTTTCAGTGTACAGAATTGACCCTTCTACAGATTTATTAAATTTATAGATAAATGAATAGAAACGTAATAGGAGATCTTAGAACCCTACACGGAGTTACCTGGAAATAATTACCGCCGTAATAGGAAAACTACTCATGTTTTCGATAATCCTAATTCTGACCCATAAATATTTCGATAAACAAAAGAGTAAAAATGCCTAATCAAACATTAACAGTTTTTTGGCTCAGATTTGTAAAACTCAAGTCAAAATTTATACAAAATAAATGTTTTGTGATAAATCAAAATACACCTTCCCATTTTTGCCTCTTCTAAGAAACTAACATTTTTTGCTCGACAGTTTTCATATTTAACTAGATTTCCAATTAAGAACACATACCACAGAATATGGTTTCTAAGTTATGTGATTAATAATTATTTCAACTAAACTTGAAACTAATTGAATAAGCTAATCAATTGAAAGTTATAAACAATTAAACATGACCTGTACTTTTCCTATTTCGGAGTCATACCACCGTATTAGGATTAATTTTCAAAATATGTATCGTATTACGGCGGTATTTTATTTTTAAATTTTTTGGTAAAAAATGACTTACAAATATAAAATAAGCTATTTAAATAGTGAGTGTAATAATAAGAAAATGCTATAAATAGCAAAAGAACAAACTCGAACGGCATCTTAATTCGAAAAACTTAGTTTCTAAATATTTGTGTACTTACTTTTGTTGTTCCGTGTTTGTATGGAAACACCTCTCACGTCGATTACGTTACAGAGACTGATTGATTTTGTTGTGTTGTCTATGTGCTATAATTGCAAATGTCAGTTAAGTAATAAAGTAAAAGATTTAGAATAAATAGTTTCGGTTTTGGTCTACCTACACTGAATAAAACGGGAATAAAACGCGAAAATATAAATACCACCGTAATAGGAAGCGATTTTGACTACCGCCGTATTAGGAGCGTTTACCTTAAATATATTTTATCCAAGTAGCGTTTTCGATATTTAGGTACGTATAGAGAAAACTGGACAGGAAAAATTTATCTTTTTAAAAAAATAATTCACTTTTGGCTTTTTCTTTTTCTATCTTACTCAAATTTTACCAAGCTAATTTAAACCTTCAAAAAACATCTTCATTCATGTTTCAAGCCATCTACAATCAATAACAGCCACAATTCCTCGCCGAGTCCTGTACTGCCGCATTATGCTAAGTGAGGGAGCCTTATTGGTACAATGGCCGTAGCAAAGAAAGAAACTGCAATCTAACTTAGATTGAACAAGAAAGATTTCATAGTTGTATTGTTTTTGTAATACAAGAACCTGCCCTCTTTGTTTCAGATTCTGTTATTGTTTTGTTTGATTTGTGTAGAAGTAGCGGAAATATAAATCTTGGAAGTGGTTTCTTAACCAAGAATACTCGGTTATTGTAATGGGACTGTACTCTTGTGTAAAATTACGAAAATATTTTTGTTTTCGTTTTTGAACATTTTCATGAATTGGTTGTATTCTTTTTTGGCTTTTGTTGTCGGTAAAATAATTTAAATTACTAGTTCACCTGGCTATGTGTAGATCCAGACAAAGAAAAGAAAAGAGTTGCAGGGTTACAACAAAGTTAATTGAAACCGGATGAATAGTTTAGCCTCCAAAAACCTCACATTGGCATTAATATTATGAATAAGAAATCTTGACCTACAACCTTCAATATTAGTAAGGACAGAAAAATAAAGGAAACACTGCAATCAAGATTCCTCAACAACATTCTCGAACAGCACAAAACAAAATCGAAATACAGAAAGATATGATACAATTTTTCGTCCGCAAAACGATACTAACATCCCACTTTGATCCAATAGAAATTGAATCGTGAATCAATTCGATCTGTTTCAGCGCATTCATTTTGTTTACAAGGGCCTGCGACCAGTCGTTTCATAAACGACACTTGATATGCAGTATTGCCTATCGTTTTCGTTTCAACAGCCATTCCCAACGGGTTTGTTTTTGAATTTTGTTTGTGTGTATGTTTGTTTTAAAGTGAAATAGGCAACAATATTTCAATTTGTTCATTTGTGTGAAGCAGTTTCAAGTGCTGCAGGTGTTAATTTTAAAACGGATCTATAAAGGTAGTTGAGCGCAGGTTTTGATTTCACGTTGAACTATTTAGTTTAGTACATTTTTGCCTAAAGATTAATTTGATGAAATTGACTAAATATTTCAGAAATTAAATCAAAACATTTTTTTGATATCGGAATCACCGGCTTGAAATAAATGCAATAAATAATGTTTTAGTAGTGTAGTAATTTTGCATAATATTTCAGTTTGTAAGTGGATAATATCCATTGAACTGACTACATTTTCATAACCGATTTTACTTCAAAACTATTTCCACGGGAAACGGCATGAATTCAAAATGCGAGCAAAATTACAAATAAAACTTTATTGAATGGTTCTTGAAATGGTTTTCACACCGTAATAGTTTGGTTATGTCTAGTGTTAATCGAATAGGCCTCCCACAACAAAGCCAATATAGCTTTAGATTGTTATCTATTCAACCTTGGGGCTTACCGCTACCTCTTAAAGCGGGACTGTTGCAGCTGAGTGAGCGAGACAACACTACACTTTGTAGAGCACCGTCTCGCTTCCACGCGTCCACTGCATCACGTTTCCATTAAGAGATAATGTTCGTCTTGATATTCCAAACACAACCGCATAATAAGCCTATTGAATTAATAGCCCCAATTATAGCGCTCTTTTCTCTGGTTCTCGATTTCAAAATCGATTCTCGTTTCGAGTAGATAATCGTTTGTGACTCGATCCCTATTTTCATTTAGTCTAGTGTTCTCGCCGATACTGTTTTGACATTCAAATTAGTGATGGCGTCTATTCGGTCGGTCTCGCCAGCATTTGTGCTGAGTACATTCAACTGATTGTGGGATTCGCTTAGTGTGTTCATTGTTCTGATAATTTCCTTTCTTTTGTGACTTTCAGTTTGGTCATATGGTTTTATTGTAAAGGCAGGTGGTTTAATTTGTTTGCATTTGTAAGACGCTGTTATTTTCATGTCGATTATAGTTTTTTTGCATGAATAGGTTCATCGTTTTTTATTTGGTACGTCCGCTTGTCCAAAAAACTATCCGATGAAGTCTTAATACTTTTAAGTATGTAATTTACTGGAAATATGAATATATCGTAGATTGTCTCCGTTCTTGAGCCGAAAATCAGTCAAGTTAAGGATGGGCTATAGGTAGGTAGTTAAATCTGATCCTAAATTATTTAAAAATCACTTTATTAGCCTAGCCCTTATTAGAAGAAATCATCACAAAGCATATAAACCTATCTATACCGATCTACAAAGTATATATTTATTCAATGAACAATAACAGAAAATCCACTTAACATTCTTCAAGCAAGTTCCCTCGATTCAAGTTCTGTAGCTAACTACTGTTTATTTGTGTTCCTTGTTAGAAATACTCGAGTATTTTGTAGTTCACTTGAAATAGGTACTCATAATAAAAATGAAGCTTAATTTATCGCCAGACTCCGGAAAATGTGAGGTCTTTTACTTGAATGCTTAGCATGGATATTCAGCCACGGCTTATTATATAAGGATGTATGTGAGCTGCCCTTTAAAAAGTACCATTCTTAATTTGAATTTCTTTTGCCTTGAAAAGGTAACTTTTAAATAATATTGGAAAAGACTTCATTGTTAAGTTTAGACCAGGAGACCAACAGAAGATAAGACGGGGTGACACAAAAGAAGGCATAAAAGAATAAGAAAAGAAAATGTCAAATTTATTGATCGATCGAGAGATTGGTTTGATTGATAGATCTTCTTTTCAGTCGCGACATATGTAAAGTTAAATCTTTCTCGAGATAGAGACATTTCTAGAGACATTAATACTAATTTTTCGTCGGCGAGGTGACAAATTAATTGAAAATAAAAACCTTTTAAGTAAGAGTGGACCGATTGTATGATTCGTTTCGTAGAACTTACATTAGATCTAAATAGTTCCAATACTTGTTGTATTGAGACATTGTATTATTAATTTATTATAAACTGCGTGTCTTAATAAAAATAGAAAAACCCAAGTTTAAATCGCAATGCTCAGACTTAGAAAACCTCCTAAAATCTAGTTCGCACAATAATATACCAAATATCATAGGGAGCTCTGAGTGCACTCAAACTTAAGTGTTGATGCGGTCTGATACTTAATAGCTTTGCACGGAGCGAGGCTTAAGGACTGCACCTCACTGCCGCATGACACGGTTAATATTTCTGGTAGTGCGAAAATGTGGAACTGGATTCAGTGGCTGAAAGTTTCAAGAGTTTAGTCTCGAAATTTTTATTTTGCTGTATTATGTAGTCAATGAGGGGCGGATGAAAATTGATAGAATAATAAAATAGATATTCAAAAAATTAAGGCCCGAACATTATGATTCAAGATTAAGATTAGCCGAAAGCCTTTTCCGTTTCTGGTTTGTGCTGCTAAGTTTAGTCAACTGTTAGCTTTTTAGATCAAAATTGAAATGGAATTAGAGAATTTTGAATTGAAAAAAGGTATTACAATAAATAAGGTATACTGGAATATTTTTTTCTTCTAAAAATTGCACCTATTTAGACAATACCCCATTATCATTCCCATATAGGGCATAGGCCTCTCTGTGTTTTCCCCATATCCCCTTTTATATAGTCGCATGCATTCTATCTCTGCCATCTTCTTACATCTGCCTATTTCATCTTCAACACAACTCTATTGAATATAAATTATCAACTTATTCACAAACAGTCTAAGGACGGAATCCGCCATTGTTTTGTTTTCAAAATAAATCTACGTTGGAACTTCAAACAATATGCTATTTGTATGAGAAATAGCTTTTCGAAAGTGTGACCGATCCCTTACTTATGTAAACTGGATGTGAACTGAATAATATTATGGTTTATCGATACTGTTCGATATAAATCGATATGGATTTCAGGGTTAGTCATTTTAGATTTATGACTAAACTTGAAGTTGATTTTTAAAAAGATCTAACTGTTATTTTTTCGTGTGCGAATTCATCTCATAAAGTGTTGGATGAACTGGTATATTTCTGAAGCTGTTATTTTTAGTGGTGCTTTCAAAACTGAGAAAGAAACACTAAAATGGTTTCATTTTGACTTTAGCGAATCGTACTCATATATCCCATCAAACATATGCATATAAAAATTAATAAATTTTAAATTAAAAAGTAATAAAGTAAAATGTTGAAACTGTGAAATACTTACAAGATAAAAAACACAAACGTTATTACTTAAAAATATGATATGAATACAATATGACTAAATCATTTGAATAGCGCTACGCATTGAATACGAATTAGAAAATCTTCTCTACAAGACCTACTTTCAACAAAACAGACATTTTCACCCACTACATTATTTCACATCCGAATTCATTTTCCCACTCCACCTTAAATCCGAAGCATCAAAGAGTAAATTCAAACGAAAATCCCATAGGCGCTTACATCCTTTTGATGTGAACTAGACACACATTTCAAACGAGTCAAAACGTCTTTCACATAAAGAGTCAGGCAAACATGTTTGAACACGTCACTCTGGAAGTCTGTAACTCGGAATTTCCAATCAACTGTTGTAGCTGAGAGATCTGATATGGACACGGCCCAACAAGTACGTCTGTCAGTCTTGCCCTTTATGTCCGACTGCTGATGTTTTTGTAAAGATTGATGGGCTAGTTGAAAGGTTTGAAACAGGTGACATGGTGTGGAAAGGTCAGGATGTTTTAAAATGAAACTGGACGAAAATCAAATGAAAGAAATAGGTTCAAGAAAATCGGTTTGGTCACAAATTAATTTGGGGGTTAAACCCTTTGGTAAACCAAAAACAAATATACCTAACCGTAACAATAGTAATCGTATAGTGGCTACAGAAATACATCATCTGTGAATATTTCAATTGTCTATCTATCACGGTTCTTGAGATACAGTCTAGTGACAAACGAACAGACAGCGGAGTCTCAGTAATATAGTTCTGTTATTAGCCTTTAGTATGGGACCCTAAAAAGGCAAAACTTTTTTTGCTCCAGTTGTTTTAGTAAAAATCGTAATAAAAAAAGAGATAAACGTATTTTGTTTTATATAATAATTGTGGTTATAAAGGTCATATCGTCAGATAAAAGCCTATTGCTTCTGACAAGGATTGTAGTAATAAATAATTAAATACGACACAATAATTACTTTGTAATACAATCAAACACTGAAATTAATTTTAACGTCCAATCCCAACCACAATTGTAATGAAACGTTTATCAAAAACAAAAAGCTTTCAAAAAAATGCCATTCAGAATAAGTTCCTTAGGTTATTAAAAGATTGAAACATTCCAATTTAAAATATGTATGAGATAATTTCTTACATAACGGAATACCAAGGGCAGAGTAAAAAAATAATAAATTCCTTTCTCAGTGACTTCCTTAGGGAAATGTTCTAACCTTTTGTAAAGAACGGACTCTGAAAAAGGTCCTTGAGGGTTTAAAATGGCGCTTTCTTGGAACGTCCTTTATCTGTGATAAGTCCTGTTCGAGTTCAAATTATTAACCGAATTCGAAAGGAGGTTATTTACTCATTCGCATTTGTACTGTACAAAACATTATATTTCTTGATATCTTCCTGACTCAATGAAATGTTTGCGTCGTCGCCACTTTGAAACTAGTCGAACTATCCCGAAAAATGAACATGCGTAAACCAGTATTAAATTAATAATTATGAATTCACCGCACAATAATTAACATAATGTTTACATAATACATTTTATCATATATATATATTTATTATAATATATATATCAGACCATGTCGAAATGCAATTTATCACTAACAACTATAACAAAACCCTCTGATTTTCGAAAACTTACATTAATAAATCAACTTCAACAATCTCGCCACAAAGACAAACTATATTATCAAATTCTACAAAAACTATTTCTACAAATCCCTCTACATTCATCTTTGACTTAACATTTTCATCGATATTTATCAGCGCTCTGCAACTAACATTATCTAAAAGATATTCAAAGAACTTTGAAATATTGCACAGACTTTGATACTGGAATACTATTTTACTGCAGAGCAATACCCTCCAGATTTGAAATCATTAAACGCAGGTATCTTGCGAGGTTCACGTTAAAATGTCAATGGCATCTTGGAATAAGTGGCAGCCGATGTGCAAGGGCCTTTGACAACATTTCCTGTGTGGACTTCTAGTAAGACCTTTTAGAAAGGCAGTCTTTGATACCCATCGACTTTAATTTCAACGATGCGTGCCGATATAAGAACCTCTTTTAGTTTTGTATGGCAGTCGTTTTTTATGAAACTAAAATGGGGATACTGACATTTTTTTTTCAGTTTCCCTTTCATTTCCGTGGCTTGAAACCTCAATTTCAATTTCTTATCAATGTCAAGAGTTATCATGGTTTACGAGATAAAGTCTGGTGACGGACGGACAGATAGCGGTCTGTTTACCCTTTGGGTACAGAACCCAAAAACTAACCAGTTTTTGCAAGCATGTCCTTAAAAAACACGTAATTCTGGATTAATCTCTTAAAACAAAAGCCAGGACTATCCGAAATTACGTTCATAAAATATAATTTATATAAAGTAGGTAATTAAATATCCTTGAAAGATTGCGGTTGACATCGGTGCGGTGGGATATCGTGGCAAGGATATCATAACTTGTCCCTGCGGGTTGCTCAAAACCCTTGTAGTCAAGGCCGTAGCGATATTTCAAGACATGACAATAAAGAAACAAGATAAGCTTTGGCTAGATTTTGAAGGAAGACTTTATGAATAAGAATAAAAAAAAATGTTTTCTTTTTTATGCTTGACGAAGGATATTGGTCTTCGGAGAATGAAGTCTAAAGAATAGTTAATACTAAACAACAAAAGCAGAGTAAGAAATAAAGCTTCGTAAAATAAAAATAAATAAAACAAGGAGGTAAGTATCTACTGGAACTGACGATATGATTTTATCAGAAGGAAAAACACTACTTAAAAAGTGTTTAATCTGTAATGTATTATTTTTTTCTTTTATTTACGAAATACGACGAGAGCTTCACTTGTGAGCAACTGAAACGATGAGCATTAAAAAAAGCTAGATAGAATCACCAAAATGCAACATGTACAACATGTACTACATACAAAATACCAGTACTAGCCAAGTACTGTAACAGTTGGACTGTAAAGACAAAATTTTTATTCCCTTCATGTTTATTACTAACTATCACTTGCTCAAGACGATGAAAAACTGGGAAATTGGAAACCGGGTATAAAAAAAAAGATGTATAAAGGCCAGAGGTCTGCGTGTATTTAAAACTGTAGGTACATCGACATACGTTAGTAGGATACAAAAAATAATCAGAATTTCCAACGAATTGGCATAGAAAAATCAAATAATGGACAAAAACCTTACAAGAAAGACGATCTCCACATTATTTGATTTGCGAAGGCCGAGGAATATAATACAAGATACGAAAGAAACGTGATGGCCAAAGAAGTAATTATTATGATTAGAAATACTGACAGTGTTCTCATAAGTTATACTGATGTTCAGTTTTGTCTGCTCATGAAAGGAAATATTATTGTAATAAAGAATATTTGCTGAGTGCTCTTGGACTAAGATTAGTCTGGATGTCTATCAAAAGTATGTGAGTATTCTTCGAAGAATATTGTTGGGATATTGATTCGGTGAATCAAAGATAATATAAAAAATATGAATTGTTCCTTATTTACGTTTCCATTGCTTTGATAGGAATGTCATCTAGATTAGCCTAAACCGGAGATTATTTATTGCTAGTTTTTAATTCAATATGTTTTAATCATAGAAATATTAAATACCCTATGTATGATTGTTATGTGTATGGTTTGCTGTCCCGTATAACTTAAGTAACAAATCAAATTTTACTGAAAGATGGGTGTGATGTGTGATGGATTCTTGATGTGATCTTATTCGTAGATCTCATAAAAATAAAAATATCGACCGTCTGAATTTATTATCGTAAATTATCATAAAGCCTACGAAAATATCAAACTAATTTTAAGGAAGTAACTGAAATTTAGGAAAACATCATAGAATTGTATTTGTCTTATTACAACTTGATAAGCCGAGTTAAGGAATATACATCCAAAACAATCCTATTAACAATTTATAGTCCGTTGGATCCCTTATTCCGTCAAGTCAAGTCATGATTTACGCAAACTATTAATTATGATAAACGCTACGTTTTCAACTTGGGTAGAAACCACATAATACAGGGTTGCTTGTTTCTGTTTTTGGATATTAAATTTGAAGAAAGGATTACACGATTCGTTTGGTAACGGATACCCTGCTGGAGATATACAAGTCAGGGATGGCGTAACGAAATTGATTGGTAGTAAAGTCTGGTTCAGCAGAACCTTAAACTATGGGAGATGGAAAAAGACTAGAGGCTACTATTACATCGCTTTGTAATTGAGAAACATGACCTAAACATTAGATTATGTATAACTAGCCGTTGCTCGCGACTTCGTCTGCGTGATTTTCAAGATGTGAAAAACTATGAAGTTTAATAATAACGATCATGGCAAAAATGTAATGCAATATTGAAAATGAAACACTTTTTTTTACATTTTAAACTTTTATATTTCTAAATTATATCTAATGAATCTTGAGCGGCCCAAAGACTATCAAATGTTTTAATCAAACACATTTCATCGTTTACGATACTATCCAGGTGTCTAATATTTCACAGCTGTTTTAATGACTTTTTCTTATTTAATCCCAAAAAGAGGGGCTTATAACTTTGATATATCTGCCTGCTTGTCTGTCTGTGACATCATAGCTGCCGAACGAATTGTACAATTTTAATTGAAACGTGAATTATGTGCGAGTGATAGTTAAGACATGTTTGACAAATCGAGCCGTTTAAAAATGGGGAGTGGGATGCAAGTATGAAAAAAACAGAAGGTATAACTCAGTCTTAGCACTTCTGCTAAAAATGTTTTACTTTCGAGGGTTTCCATTTTCTAATTGGGTGGGTTATGATTTTCGAGCACGTCTGTTTTTGGCCGGCCTACACCTGAAATTGTTAGACGGATTATGATAGTGATTATGAGGTATCATAAAATTATTATTGTACTGTAACCAAAGAGGTAAACCAGAACCATATTACTGAGGCCCCGGTGTCCGTTCGTCTGTCTGTCACCTGGCTGTTTCTCAGGAACAGTGATAGCCAGACAGTTGTTATTTTCACACACGATGTTTTCTGACGATATAAATAAGATGTCAAATTATTTTTGTGGACGGAGCTGGTGAAGTGAGAGTCGGGCTCGGTAACTGTGGATGTTACATAGTGTCATAAGATATAAGATTTTGCAAAATTGCGCCCAGATAAACGGTTTCCTGAAACACGTTATGTTTGATTGTCCTCTTAATATTAAAACTGATCTTCCTCACAAACATTTGAAATATTACCAAAATAAAAAAGTTGGTAGACGTGTTATCTGACGCGTGCTTTGCGGACGCTTAATACCTTGTCACAACGGATAGACATATTTAACTGTAGCCTGAATGATTTCACAAAAGCCGCTTATTTGACCTGTGCCGACTAAGATTATAAGTTAATTATAATGAAAGGTGTTAAATAACTCTTAATTGGTCTATCGTTTATTAGTATTAAGTAATACTAATGTAACTGTATATTTTATAACTGTATATTTTATGTAACTACACTATTGCATTAGGTATTGTCCTGTTATAATAGTTGTAAGTGGTTTAAATAAATAAATAAATAAATAAAATCTTGGCCCCTTGGTGTTTTGATCATGATTTGCCTTTAAATTTCTGATAAATAAATAGCGTGAAAAAAATATATATCAGATACCCCTTTTTTAAATTGACAATGACAAAAATCTAAAGTATAGGATATGTCTAATTTGTGATGTTACAACAAAGCAAAATATGAACGTAAAAGTGACTTCATGCGCATGAGTTCTATTTACTGTACCAATTTACAAAGAAAAAATACGTATTTTATTCGTTAACCTACCTGACGATCATTGAAGTAAAATACCGTCATCCCTACTGCATAAATGGAACTTAAATAAAGACTACATGAGGATGGTTATGAGGTTACGCTGTCGATACCGACAGCCAAGATAAATTTTCCAGACATAGTGTGACGGATGTAAGTGCTGATAGCTACACGCTATTATCAGCCTTATTGGGGAAATTTCCAAAAATATGTTCCTAATCCTCGTTGGCTTAGCTTTGGGATCTCAGAAATTCATTCAGTCTTGTTCCTTCCCCTGTTTTTAAAAGGGTACGAAAGAAGAAAATCTTAAATAAGTAGAGATTACAATAAATTGTTACAGGAATTTTTGGAAGGGCCACGTGTGCGGTCTCTGTAATGGCGGATGTAGACCAATCAAATCGTTAAAATATTGAAAAATCCCAGGTATCAGTGGACATTGTTCTATCAATAGATACGTAATGTCAAAAACCGTCTAGCGTACGCTCTTATTAATTGATAGCTTTGGTCTTATAGATCTTTTACATTGCATACCTATTATGAAGTTTTTATGCAAGTTTTTTGGGCTTTTCTATCCGAAATACTTTTGCCCTATGTAATGTTGCAAATTTAAGAAAACATTATTTCATTGTTTGAAAGGCTTTTTTTTGTTTGAAAGTTTATATTTTTGTTGCTAGTGGTTACAGATGAACCAAGGTAATATAATTAACTGTGTCGTTTAGTAATTTATTGTTATGCATAATTATAGATGAGATCAATGTGAACTACATGCAACTTTAGGGTTGAGTGTCACTACGAATGTTTTGATCTTGGAGTAGCATCGCCAACATTACCGAGCTAAAAACATAGGTATATACACCCATCGTAAATAAACACAAAATCGTATTACGGCATTCCACATTTGAACTTGAGTAATTTTAGTACACCAATAAAAATAAAAATAATTTAAGTTCCTTTGTTTCAAGAGTGTACCGATTACGAAGTAACATTTGCATCAAAATAATAATAATAAACGTATTAATAGTTTATGTTTCTTTTATTTTAATTATTGTCGCGCTAGGTCTACATTAGACTTGAAAGAGAATAAAATGACTGATTTTGTGAAAATGATTTACTTTCGAAAAAATATATTATTTCTCTGCCAAAAGTCTTAAGATAAATAGCGTGATGTTTTTTGAGTAAATTGATGACCGTGCTGCCTACTACTCAATGGGGTGAAAATACACCTCATAATGGTATTACACGATGTTACGGATGAGTCCAAAAATTTAAAACCGTACTGCGCATGCCCCCTGCATAGTAGCGTTATGGTTTTTGTACATTTGTTGTATCATGTGTACGATAAGCTTCATGCAAAATTTGAACGAAATATATTCAGTAGTTTATGAGATAATTTGATATTTGTGTATAGATATAAAACGCTCCTGCTCACCCCCTGTAACGAAAAGCGAGATAATAAGTAAAAAGTATGTTGACCGGACCTCTTGTTGATATTCTCTGAAAATATGAATTAAATCTATCCAGTACTTTCCGAGATCTTTCCGGACATACATACAGACAAACAGACAAACAGACAAAAATTCTAAAAATCATATTTTCGGCATCGGAATCGTTTGTAGACCACCCTCCAATTATTCTTTTTTTTAAATATTCAATGTACAGTTTTCACTTTTCTACAATTTTATTATATGTATATAGATAACATTAGATTTGAATAATTTGTCACCGTAATTGTCTTATCTACAGAATATAAATATTACGTAGATGTCTGATTTCATCAGAAAAGGTTCATGTCATTATTTTCTGCATCACTAAATACCTCAAACACTGAAAAATATTTTAATACAGTTTCATCAATGCCTAATTTAAGTTTGAATAACATGTTAATCATTTTATTATATGTTTTTACTTACCAACTTTAATTTAGAAATAATTAACGTTGTTTTTGTTTAGTAAATAATTAACTATAAAATCACATATTTAAATTAATTTTATCCTATTTTGTACTCAAAATGTGAACTACATGTTTATTTACGGATATTCTGTTCCAAACAGATATTACACAATGTGATTATTTTAGCTTGTTGTGTATTTTTTTAGAGGTGAGTGTTTTTTTTGAAGTTGAGAATACTACTTCATGTAACAACTTGTTTTCCAACAAGAAAAAAAACTCAAAGAAGTAATAAAATAAATTTATTTTGTTAACTTGATGACAAAACTACCGTACGAGGTCCCTATTCTCGTTTCTTGACTAATCAAGTGACCAAAATCAGTTAGCTTTAATCTAAAAAGTTTTGCAGAACTACCAATGCCCTTTGAATGGGTCAACTAACTTCTAACTTTATAGTTTAAGGTTTGGACGTAATGAAGGTCCGAATGTAAGATCGAACGGCATTTGTGAACTAAACTTGAATGGATTTTGGGCGGGATACGCTATACATGTAATGTGTTATGTGTAATTTGATGGAGTTCCCCAAGGCACTAAGTTTGGACCCGATAATGTTGATGTTGCTTGAAGTAAGATTTATTCAGCAATACATGAATGTAGGTGGTACATTATTATTTATTAGTTTGAAAGGTTTGTTGTTCCTTAATGGACATTTGAAAGTTGACTAAAGATTTAAGGTGGTGTAAAAATAATGCAACACATAAAATATAATATTGTTTAATAGATAAATAAATGTATATGATACATTGACACAAATTACAAATTTAATTTTGGATCATTATTATGTTTCTGATGGTCTATCCCATCATTTCCGAATTGTTATCACAATTGAAATGTCATAGGAAATTCGGCTTGACTTCAAAAACTTTTAAGTAACAAATGTTTTGTCAACATATCGACGTGTATGAAACAACAATAAGTTTCATTTAAAAGTGCCAAACAATAAGAAACACATTTATATAGGAGTACCCTTGTCATCACAGTCCCTTGGCGTCGTGTTGACAAATGTAGCGATCCTCCCGAGGCTAGGCAGTAATGCTACCATTCACTATTTGTAAAACCTTGAAAGGGCCAATGCTAAACGAGTTTTGCGATTGAGAAATTGTACGGATTTCTATAGATATCTGTACATTTTCTCGCAATAAGTATTTTCACGTGATCGGTAATGTTTTGTATGAGTTCTAACATCAGGTATTGTATTCGTCTTTTATGATCGATTTCGTTGTATTTTTTCATCTTTCATATAACACTAGATAGTTATCATAACAGGCAATATGCTTAGATAGTTAGAAATATACGAAATTATAAACTTAATACAGTTATATGCTTCCATTTTGATATTACCAATATATTGAATAGATAAACCGTTCTATCAAATCCCTTACCTGCGAGATATGCAAAATTATATTATAATGTATTCAGATTGAATGGAAAAAATCTTAGTGCCCATGATACTTGACCTGCTTTCGACGAGCAAGAAAGGGTTAACCGTATTGACAAGGCTTTCCGCACCCTTTCAGAGATTGAATTTCGGAAGGTCTTATTAGAAATAGGTTCTATTTATTATAAAGGTCCCGAAATTTTATCCGATCTAAAAAGTTGTTGGTGAAAAAGTTGATCGGTGGATCAGGTTAATTTGCTGAAAAAACGTGTTTTGTTGATGTATAAAAAAAGCTGAAATGTGTCTTGAAGTCAGTAACGGATTGGAGGAAATCAGGAAAACCTTATATCTAAGTTATTGATGTGACAATTGGACAGTCAAAATATAAGTTTTAGAATGGAATCCTAAAACGCCGCAACGTAGTTTCAAATACATGTGCGTATTATAATGTTATTGACTAAGAATAAGACTTGCTAAAAGTGATAAGGAAAAACATGTAATCAATTCACCTACAAATTTTCCATTAATGTTTGAAGACCATTGAAGGCCTAAGGCTTAGAACTCTGACGCCGGGTTGTACATGAATAATACGAAAAATAAAATCGAATAATATACATTGTTAATAAGACTCTGTTGTACAGAAAAGACCGAATACCTTCTTGATATTATATTAAATTTAATTAGAAGAAATTTGGTAGGAATGTGGAAAACTTTGTGAATTTCCTCCTTCGCTTGGGGCAGCGTGTGGAGATAGCAGTTCCGAACTTTACCGACGCATAATTATGTAACTTCTTTATCTTATTACGGAGAAAATTTTCGTGGGCGCAGACGAGAATTACAAACAAGCGTGTTATATTTTTTTGTTTTAAATGTATGTGTTTTGTTTAGGCTCTTACATCTTATTAACTCTTTAGGGATCTGTATACAAGGGGTAAAAACGGATCCTTATTACTTAGGCTTTACTGTTTTTCCGTCTGTCCATCGGTCACTAGGCTGTTTCTCATGAACTATGATAGTAGAAAGTAAGAAATATCTCAGATAAAAAAAAACCGTTGCCGTTCTAACAACAGTTTCTAGTTATTTTTTTTTATAAAGTTGGTTTTTATTTAGTCAATTTGATTCACGACTTGCATTTGACAGATTTTCTGAAGGAAATATTCTAATCGGTATGTAGTTAAATTATAACGGTCTACTACAATCTTGTGGTCAAACAGTTGAACGTAGAAGGAACTATTTCAAGTGATTTACTCAATTAGTTACACCATTTTGATATCTGCAAAAATACTCGAACAAATCTTGTTTATACCAGTTTCCTCATAGATGGGGTAAATTGGTTTATTGAACTTTTTCTAGTTATAATAAAGTTGTTTATGTAAAGTTTCACGTATGGCTTTTATCAGTGAAGTTTGGTTTATTACCTCAATAAAAATACTATGAGAATGTACCGTTACGCCGTATGCATAGGTACATATAGACTTGTCCTCAAAAGATGACGTGAAACCTTAATAAGATAAACCGCCTTGCGATTGCGTGCAGCTTGTTTTCACTTGTTCTGTGACGAGGTTGTACGTCACAGAACAAGTGAAAACAAATTTCAAATTCTTTTTCAAGTCCAAAAAGAAACTTGTTTACATTTAGGTGTAATAATAATTTGTGCACATAGGCACACAACTGCTAAGAATTTCCTAACGGTTTTTGACAAATTCCAAAAAAAAATCTAAGAAGGAAATGTGATTTCAGGAAATACTAGATGCAGAATAAACCTTTTTCGGTCGAACACCCACTCCGTCGTAAATCAGTTAATCGGTGTAAAATCTATTAGATCATCAACCGTAATCGGATTACAGGAATTGGCTAAATCGAGTCGCAAGCCGATTACTAAATGAATCTATTCTAATGATTCCCATGCCTCTATTTATGGGTAGGCTATTAATAGATTTTTTTGGAAAAAAATAAACTTCCTAATGCAATTAAAATATTAATTATCGTGATGATCAATCGTTCTGAAATCCGGATATGAAAATAATATTTATTAGACAAATGTGAAATAACCTTCTGCGGCTGTCTGTGCATTTTGCTCTCATAGCTCCTGAACCAATTATATATAAAAGTTCGAAACCAACACTTAGGTTACTTCTTAGAGCTAATAAGTGACAAATCAAAACATATAGTATCATTGAATATTAATATTTTTTTATTTACCATATAACTAGTATTAATTGATTACTAAGTGCAGAATGATATTGATGATAATAAATGGCTATTATTAATGACGATGAAACGAGACATCGTTTATTAGGAAACATTGTCCGACTGTACGGTAGCTATTAATTTACACTGACGTCATCAATATCAGTACTCCTCTATAAAGTTTATAATCGATTAAAATTCTACTAAGTAAGGGTAAAAATCTATTTACTTCATTATTGAAATAATATGTCACACTTATTTTTTTTTTTGTATATTTTTTTCTTTTTCAAACTTCAGATTATTCTTTACTTACAGATCATAGGACACTTTATCATAAACGAATATCCTAATAGCTATATTTGAAAAAAAAACTTATACCATGGTTTCTTGATGAATATTCAAAGAGATTGATCAATAAACCATATCACTTCAAAAACATCTTCTCTAACTCAAAAATCTTGCTGAAAACACACTACTCCCCAGTTCCCACATATTTTTTATGACCCCTCAATTGAAATTCCAACTTATTAAGCTTGAGCACCTGTAATATTTAATAAAGATTACCGGGACACGAGTGCCGGGGATTACAAAGGCTTATCTCATCCCCAGCTGCTTTATTACGGGTCTGGACCTTTTTAAGCGATGAGGTCATTTAAAATTGTTTTCGCGATGCCAGAAATGATAAGTTAATCAGAAAATGTTAAACCCCTTTTGTTAAATGGCGATTGTAATGTAAGGTTGAGTTTGTTAATTAAAGAGTACGTCTTTTGTTTAGAAATTGTATTATTTTGATCTTATGTTATCTACTCTATCTAACTCTACGACAGAACTGATTCAAGACCCACCATCAGCTTAATTCTTGAAATACAAAATGGTTGTCGTTCACGGTAACATACAGTACCTACTACAGAATAAGAAACTCTCTATTTTAGTGTTCATCTGTGCAACAACATGGATATTTATATTTGTAAGTTCAGAATATGATTTTACAAAAAAAAAACCTGAAAAAAACCTAACATTCCACCATTTTAACCGCATAGTCCAATCCAAGCCAATCTTAAAAATTCTTTTGAAATCTATAGGGCATATCATTGTTACCCACACATTGAAAGCCATGTTTATCATATTTATTAATGAAATATTTCATTACCTCCGTAATTAAAAACCATTGTACAATAAATCTACGTTCAGTATACACGAACAACCTATAAAACCGAGCGAACTACCGAAACATCACGACATCCATTAATTCGACGCATATAATTGCAAATAATACTTTAATTTATTGCAATCCCAGTCAGGAAACACATAATTTCTTTAATCCAATTCACACGAACAAGTCTCCCATTCATATTCATGCATAATTACGTACATTTTCCATGCATATCATTTATCAGGAGATAAAACCCTATTTACAACGTAAATTTAAAGCTAATATTGCGCGTGGTCCAAGGGTTATTACCAACAGTTACACAATAGTTTCATCTGCTTCTGTATGAAATTATCGCGTGAATTAATTACGAAAATGTATTTTTTATTAAACCTTGTTATGTGGTCGACTGTTTGAATTTAAGTTCATTTATAAGTTGCCTTTTTGTATCGCGTATTTGCGGCGTAGCTTTAGTGCTGCTACGATTTCGTAGCAATGTCGTAGCGTCGTAGCTTTTCAGCTACGGTACTACTACGAGTTGGATGCAAGCCTTACTTAACTATTTGATGTGAGCATGTTTAATATTATAACTGAGAGCTAGTAAGTAAGGCCCTACCTACAAAACATATTTACATAGCATAATAAACGTATTGATTGTTAATACACACTTAGAAACCTTTGACGGTGAATAGTAAATCTCTTTTTTAAAACATTTGAACGTACTTTGGAAAAAAAGGGTAACATTTAATTATTTTATGGAATAGAGTTTGTTTTCTTTAATAAATAACAACCAAAAACATGTGAGTTATCAATGACAAAAAAAACACTATTTCATAAAATATGTTTGAAACCATCGCATGATAGTCCACACGCAATTCATTTTATTTTTTTATCAAAATCTTTTCTCTATTGAAATAAAATCTTCCATTGCATTGGTAGCACCATAGAATAGAATGGAATATTCTAGTAAAATTGTCGACGAGTGGCGGTAAAACTTTATGCGGGCACAAATTGTCCATTTTGGCCTGTTACGACCCGAACTAAATGGTACGATTGAATAAAAATAGTATTTATAGATTTAGTACGAGTACATATGGATGGTACTAACACAATTGGCACTATTGATTTACGTCTAGTTCCATTTGTATGTAGACCCAGTTTTTCGTTTTTATGTAGAGGTAGATTTGTAGATAAACATTTTTGCAGAATCAAGTTCTCTTTTGATTTTACTCTATTGTAATTATCGTGATACTGATTCATTATTAAATGATGCAACGGTTTACTTACGCGTTTTTATTGTGGAAAACTAGTTATTTTTAAGTAAGTAATCGCTAAAGTAAATAATATCTACTTATTTTAGTAAGTTTTAGGCCAATAAGAATAATGCAATTTTAGTTGAATAATATTTTTCTTTCAAACACGCGTGTCGCTACTTCTGTGTAGTCGTTACGTCACAAGTTCTCACAAGCCTGATCTGTTAAACTTTAAAGTAGTTTGTCTCCGTCACTTAATATTGTTCAGAGAAAGGAA
This sequence comes from Trichoplusia ni, assembly GCF_003590095.1. Classification (NCBI taxonomy): domain Eukaryota; kingdom Metazoa; phylum Arthropoda; class Insecta; order Lepidoptera; family Noctuidae; genus Trichoplusia; species Trichoplusia ni. Next base: position 1,225,125 of record NC_039500.1, read on the forward strand.
AAAATAAATGTTTGGTATTTTTTAATTATCTATCTGGCATGGCATATTAAAAATGATACTCTAACGCAGTTTTAACACCTATTCTTGATTAGCTGAAGTTACGGCATTACGTACATTGTATATGTTATATGCCTTGAACTACGAAAAGAAAGAAATAGGCAAATATGAAAATGTCCCTATTATTACTATTACTGAGATGTTTTGTTTACAATGACAATCTACATATGTTACTGTGATGTCAAACTAAGTTCCCCAAGATCATCTATCAAAATAAACCAAGTTTAATGATGATGAAAACAACACACCCAAAAGGTAAAGTACGACCCCGCACTAAAACCTACATTAAAAAGCTGAGTAAACAATGTATGTATTACGTACAACTATTTTGTTGTTCCAAACATTTTGCTTAAAATAACAAACGTGGTCAAAGCGGCCCGACCAGATTACCCGTGGAATCTTTGCTTAGAACTTTAATTGAAAAAGGGCAACTACACACAATATGGATACATAATACAGCCCCACATATTTAATGGTCGATTAATTTTGATTTAAATTGTAAGTGAGAGCGTTTTTTTATGGTGTATTTTTTTTAATAGTGATTCACTTCTATACAGCATGCTGTAGTTAGCAAAGTATTTATGATTAAATTAAAGCTGACCATTCTTAGACGAAAATTTTTGAAAATATATTTTTTTGTCGATTGTCGACTTGGCAAATTAAAATGATTATTTCGACATGACAAAACCTTTTTCCAGCGCCCGAATAGTATAGTAAAGCTATCCAATGTAGAAGCTTGAATTAAACTGCACAAAATCGAATAAACTAGATCACAAAAGTGCTTGCTACAGACAGGCAGCACATCACTAAATTAAACACTCCAAACTGTGAATGTCCTACAGAAAGGCTAAGCTCTTAACATCTAGTAACGTTTTCCAGAAATATAGAGCCAATAACGTAAATTAAATACAATAGGGTCCTCTGTAAACAATAAATCGAGGGCCCAAAGGTCAATAGCGACACGGAAACGAGTCACTAGAACCTTGAATGGGTGCTTAACGGGAAATACGTCACGAACAACAGCGCCATGGACAAAACTCAACGATGTTATAAATAGACGGTAATTTGGAGGTTTAATGACCTGTCATACAATATGTTATTTATTTTGCTACTGTTTTTGACGTGAATTGGACTCTGTTTTCAATTTTTTTTGTTATTAATAGGTAATTTTTTTTGGCGATGTGTGGGGTATAGTCTTTTCAGATAGAAAATGTCGTCATATTGTTTGACGTATGTGATTTAAAATATAAGTAACTATTTTCTTAGGTAGATCGATGTGGTTTTCTAATTAAAGTAATGGTAGAATCTTACCTTGTGGGTTACCGAATCCCAAAAAACATTATTCTGTGAGAATAATGAAATACAATGCATAATTCAAAAACCCATCGTTATACTTCTAAAAATATTTTCATACATTTTTAACACGAAAATTACGAAAACATTAATTAGAATATATTACGCGTTCACTGAACACCTGCACATTGCCAGTTTGTATTACCGCAGAACTGGTCATATTATGTAAATAGCCTGATGAAATAGATCTAATTAATTCAATTCGTATATGAATTTCATTCATTCGTGAAAATAAATGTATAAGTAGTTGCATTTGAATAAACAGTTGAATGTATTCAACGGTTAGGAATACAGTAACGCTTTAATATGTTAAAATATGATTCTCATGTAATTTCATAGATATAATATTGGGACCGTGTAATAGAAAATAGTTTTGTGTGTTAAATAGACCAGTTACGACCCCGTGACACTCAAGGTAGTACGAATAATCGAAAGAAGAAACAAAAAAAACATCTGAGTAAAAATCCATCATCTAAGTGAATTGCTTTAATAGATGGACGGATAGACGGAAAAGGAGATAGAACGATAGAAGGGAGAGAGAAGAATAACTTATATATTTTATTATAAAAATCTACTTTTGCAATCACAGACAAAGGTCGAACAAAAAATGTATTTCCAAAATGTATGGGATTTCCAAGAATAGTACCTACACGGGAACTTTTGAAGAGAATAGTCATTCCCATATCTAAGATCAAATCCTTATCGCTCCATAAGTAAAGTTCCATCTTTCAAGCAAGTATGTCAGAGAAGAAGAGATTGAGCATATAATGTGCAGAATACCGTAACTGTCCCATATCCACTTAACCAACAAACCATGGGAAAAAGGTACGATTATTATCCTTTCACCCCCTCTTTTAAACCTTAGCTCCATTATACCAAGCTTCTCGCTTATAGTTCGGACTCAACGTCATCTGACAAAGGTCGCGTCCAGCCGACCCCTGTCAAAACCACGCCCAACTGAAAAATTGTTACGTATGACTACTAGGAATCATCTCCGTAAAAAAGCTGAAAAGGCCTTGTATTTTAGTCAGAATTTAATTTATGTAACGTTGTAGTAGCCCAAAGACTCTTTGAAAACAAAAGAGAAACATCGCTAGAGGCTGAATATAATTGGGTTGTGAGATTCCGATACGTTTTAAGAACGTTTGTTTCATGTACTGTAATGTGTATTTGAATTAATTTGGCGGAAAAATAAGAGCCTTTTTGAGTATAATGATATTTGAGGAAAATTTTGAATGATATTATATTTTTATTTAACTCGTGATGGCTGTGAAGTTATATAATTAAACGTGCCTTATATCAGCAGGGTATTATAAGAATACAATCTTTAGCTATAATTACAAGCTTCGTTATTCTATGATCCTCAGGAAGATTATTGGTTTTCAAAAAACATGATCTCTTAAAAAACTAAACAACGAATTGATTAAGGTTCAAAATCATTGGTCTTAAAAACAAAAGTCAGGAGGAAAGTGAAACGATAACTGTACCAGCCATTATATTAAAAACAATCCAAAATAACAATTGAAATCTCAAACCAACTCAACAGAAGGTGAGTCGAAAAAATCTCACTATACACGTAACAGGTCGAATCCGTAAAATCCACAAAATCCTTGAAAAGTCGACGATAAATAAAATATTCAAGTGGTACCGGCAAAAACAAAAGCGGAAAGATCAAGTGGGAGGCAAACGGAAGCCGATATCCAAAGCCGTGAAATAACAGGAACAAAAACCAGGTAAATCTGGACAATTGTGTTTCAGTTCGCGTAAACTTAACTGTGGTTCATTGTGGCCGAGTAGACGCGTTTTTGTTTGGTATACGTTACGGAGAAAAACGGCTTGCATCGAATGCACTGAGTCTTTTGAAAGATGTAGAGTTGATAGGGTTATTATAACGAAGGGGATTCAGATATCGAATATTATCAGTTCATGAAGGTTTTTCAAACATTGATGAGAATTCATAAAAGTTTTTTGATTGCTCTACTGATAAAGACCAAGTGCAAAATGATATCCGAAACCGCCAACTCCTGCATACGTGTGTTTATTTTTCACCCTCTTTTTAGAGTTCCGTACCAACATTATGGTATTACAATCATTTCATAATTGGCCTAGCCTTTTCCCAACTATGTTGGGGTCGGCTACCAGTCCAATCGGTTTCAGCTAAGTACCAGTGTTTTACAAGGAGCGACTGCCTATCTGACCTCCTTAACCCAGTTACCTGGGCAACACGATACCCCTTGGTTAGACTGGCTGTCAGACTTTTTCAAGCTTCTGACTACCTGTAACGACTGTCAAAGATGTAGGAATAACAGGCGGGACCCACAATTTAACGTGCCTTCCGAAACACGGAGGAACTCGCTATGGCAAAGATGGTCACCCATCTACGGACCAACCGCGTCAAGCATAGCTTAACCTGTGATCGAATCACTTATGCGGTTATAGCTTGAAATTAAAACCCTATTTCAGTTTCCATTTTAGCATCAAAAAGCAAAAACTAATACGGGATTAAGTAGGTAATGCTACAAAAATTGAAGAGTGACCAATTTTATTGCAAATTTTCTATTCTTTAAGTCTTTATTTGACATTCTCAGTGAAGTAATTTTTAATTGTACATACTTGACCGATTTTGGTCTATCATCCTATCTAACCAATTAGATGAAAGCTGGTAAGCTGGTTGTTTTCTAGAAAATACCTGTTCAAGCCAGTTCCGTACCCATCAGTACTTCACGAGTAGCTTACCTGTTATGCTATTGAAGCCCGAGCTTTTTTTATGATTTTGAAACTACACGGTGTCATTTGATATTTTTCTTAGACTTGGTTCACTTTTAGTTTTAGAAATATCGAACACCTGTTTGTTGTTCAGAGTATCCGAACGGGATTATAAGGAATTAGTAGGTACAAGTCATGCTTATTATGGTATATTTACTAAAATACCAAATAATGATCAGATGAAAATTTCAGAGAATTTCTTTATTATAGAGCGCTGTATTAGATTTTCAATGAATTCTGCATAATATTTTACACGAATACTTGGCTATTTCCAGGATTTGTTAGGAATGTGGTATTAAATTTATAAACATGATTATTACTAGGTCTTTTGTTTAGGCTCAAAATGTTTATCTACAAAAGTACATAAAGCATTACCTGTATCCAGTATCCGTTTCGTTAGACCTTGGTGATGCACGTAGTGTATGTTAGTTTTTAAACCCAGTCTATAAAGACCCATTGCTGAACATAGGCCTCTTTCTTACAACCCGAATATCTGACACGATTATCGCATCATCTTCTAAATTGTTTACATGCATAAAAATAATTTAATAACAATAAATAACTATGCAACACCAGATTATATTCCTACCTACTTCTAAGTTGATCTGCATCAAAGACGATCAGAGTGGTTGACGGTTAAATAATGCCTAAGCAATTAAGTCTGCCATTGTGCATCGATCATGTATAAATGATCAAATTAATAAATTAAATATTCCAAACTTAAAAATGACTAACATTTATCTTTAAGCTTTAAAACGAAACCTTTTCGGTTCTGCGGTTGCTATTATCAACTTTAACTATAACATTAGGGCTTATAAAGGTAGAATACGTTGAGGTTAATGCCTCACAAAAGTAACTAATAACATCAATTGAAACTTTTCTTGTTTCGTTCAGTTCTGCCGGCGGAGTTGTGAGTGCCATTCGTGAACTCTCATCATATATGAAAAACATTGTATTATTTCGTTTCTAGACATTCCATAAGTAGAAATTGGGCTCTCCTGCCTTGCCTTTTGCCTAGACATATTGCGATTATCTAGTTATGTGACTAAGTGGAATCTCCAATCGTTGACGTCAATATAAAACACTCGAATGTATGGCGGTGACGGGTCAAGGTTACGTGACTTATCGAAACGTTACTTGACAGCAACATGAATTAAATGAGGTTGTATTTAAAACTCCTATATTTTTTCTCCCTATTTAAGAATTCGTTGTCAGTTTCAAATTCAGCTGAATTCTTAATCTTGTTTTAAACGGATGACCCGCATAGTACTTTCTTAGTCAGCAATGCTCATTTCTCGTTCGTTAGGTTCACACGATAAAAGACTTTGACCTCCAGTTTTTTGAAGGTTGGTTAAAGAATTTTGATGAGGTAACAACTGATCGCGACGATCTTTGATCAGATAACCACAAATAATGCTTAAAAAGTGTGATTGACGGCTGCTTAATTGTAAGTATTTGAGTACTGGAGGTTTTACAGGTCGACTTCTTAATCAAATAAACCTAATTTCTAAATTTGATTTTCTAGTAATAAATACCATTTATTGTATACAATTTTTACTATGTATGTTAACTTAAAAGGAGTTCCCCGGGTTAGATAAACTGTTAAAGTTTTATACTTTAATAAACTTTTTCTAGTTTTTGTGATGTTTTGAATTTATTTTTGTCAAGTGTGCGTGTGTTAACTCATTTATAAAAAAAAGAAAGCAAATGTTTCACGAAACAATTCTAAAACGTGTTCTTTAAAAGTATTATCTTTAATCGGAATCAGAATTATTCTTAAAGAACAACTCAAACAATATTCAACCTTAAAAACTTGAACAAATGTTGTAGATACGATACGGTATCAGTCGAAGCTTTAAAGGCTATATTAGCTGAAATGTTTACATAAAGGTTGGAAAAAAGAATTGTAAGATTATGTCAAGTCTGTAAAGAAAGATAATCGTCTTTCAAGTTGTCTACATTCCAGGCTGGCTGAAAGATTGTCTCCTTGTCACACTTGTAAATAGAATTGTGTAACGTGACGAATTTGTCATTTGTAACATTCATCTTAAGACGAATTTGTCTGAATATTCTATGTGTTACGATGAAATTTTGGGATGGGTCGTTTATCGGAGTTATCATTTTGTTAGATTCTGTGGCTGGTTACAGGTATAATAAGATGTATTATGATAATGACTTAAGTGAGGTGGATCTATGATTATTTTTTAATAACAATGTATGCGCGTATATTTGTTGGCATACCCCAACTAGTGAAGAACCCTGAAAACGTGCCGCCGGTTCAGGTATATCAATCAATTGCGTCAATTGAAATAAATTGATACACACATATTAATATTATTTTATTTTATACTTAAACTACATTCACTTACCTATATTCCATTACTTGTTCGCAACTAACTCATAACAGTTATCAAGTCAAAATCGTGTAATAAAATGTCAGCACGTTTTGCTATTTTATCACAGCAAAAGGCCCACAAAATAAAGAAAAATTACATAAATTATTCTTAAGCATTCATTTAACATCTTAACAACAGTTTTTGGCATAATAAATGTCAGACTGGCACTAATAGTGTCGTGGGAAAAACCGATTAACTCAATTGACTTTTAAAGGTCAACGGGCCTACCATATTATAAAGTAAGATGGTTAGAGCTGTGGAAGAGGGACAGCGCGCTACAGGGTGTAGAGCGGCATCTGTTTTTCGCCTCTGCAATATTAGAACTTTAACGGTTGGTAGTAGGGTCTAAGTTTGATTGGCAAGACAACTATTTGTCTGTCTTAATGTTATTAGTTTTATGTTCAGAATGATTAATAGATTAATGGAGTTAAGTTTTGAGTATTTATTGTTTGTGTAAGGATAATAATGACGCATTTAGGGGACAAAGTCCTGCTATTTTGGAGAGAAATTTGTTACGTGCAATATATCGGTTGAGTGAAAACAATCATGATAATTAAAATCATTATACTATTTGAACAAAAATGCCTAACAGTTAAATCACGAGTATTTATCGGGATAGCCCGACTAGTTTCAGAACCAACTTCAGTCTTTAAAATTAATTAAAGTTGCGTTTCGAACTGCTATGAATCCGCAACATTATTATAAAAAAGCTTGTCCTGCACTGTGATGACTAATTGAATATTGATAATACTTAGCAAAAATTATCATCTTTTACAGTGCCTTTAAAAACGTTGGAAAGTATGGCGACATGATATGCGACACTGAAAATAAATATCAATATTACAAACCTCAACAAAAATCTTTACAAAATAAGGTAAAGGAAATTCTCTTCTTAAATACGCCATAAAAGAGGTTATGTTCAGTATAGTCGTCGTTCGCGTCACGTTACCACAATAAAATTAAATAATAGGAGATACAATGAATGCACGTATTTTTGTTCATAAATACTTCGTGCTTGGACAGGTTTTTGCAAATATTTGAGAATTATTATTGCTCATAATATCTTTTTTATAATTTTATTTTATTTTAATGCATTTATTTAATTTAATACTGGTAATTTTATTTTTCTTTTTATGTATAATGCCGACAGAATCTGTAGGTATTAATTTATGAAAGAAAAAAATATACACACATGGATTATCAAACGATAATGTAAGTGCTGCTTTGATTCAGGTTAAGGCTCAATTTATTTCTTTATCTATAAGACTAATCTGAATTCATAGCTTTAGATATATTCTCAACCTTTCAATCTTTTACGTTTGTTTCGAAGAAAATACGATCATTAGGACATTAGACCTAATCCTCTGTATCTAAAGTAATTGAGAATCGTGTTCTGTACATTTTATACAGAAACAAGGTAATGTTAGCACAATAATGCCTACTAAATTAAACATAAAACAAACAGAATGTGACAGCCATCTTGGCTCCCTTCATAACTAAGTCAAACATACGGAGGGCTCGTAAACATATAAACAAGTGTATCCCTTTCCAATGTTGGCCCAACATCCCAACACACCAACCGCAAATGTTGGCTACGTTTGTGGCCAACTGCGGCAAAAATTGTGGCAAATAAGTAACACTATTCGTATCAATAAATTATGACCGTATGTGAGTGGTGATTACCATTCTTGTCACGTCCTCAGCCCCAGATCCCATTCTAGGTGGAAAAGAGGCTGAATATGCTAATGGAATGCATAACACTGGAAGGAAGTTTGCGCACAATAGTGACGTCACCATGATTTTTTACGGTCTCCTTTTAGCCTTTGTGGGGATTCGTAATTGGTTTTCTTCACAATGCTGTAGCCAAATGATGGGATAAATATCTTGGAAGAAAAAGAGTTATTCAGTTCCTATAGTGAAATATATAAAATAGACATTGATGGTATAAACATAAGGCCTAGTCTCGGTTTTTGCCTATTAGTAGTGTCAAAATAAAACGGTGTATTGTACCTAATGTTAACTATGTGTGTCCTGGTCTTCTGTGACTCTGAAATCAACAGATCTCCTATATTTTAAAGATTTGACATACAATTTTATTAGAATTAATATCTTTACTATAAATACATACAAACGACTCAAATAAAAACATATACTGGCCTTTACATAATTAAATTTTATTTAACTAAATGACAGCTATTTATCCTTATACAAAGAATCAACGAAATCGGTTCACCCAGTTCGAATTTCTGACGAAACAAACATAAAAAACTAAATTTAGACAATTTAAGAACCTCCTCTTTTTCGACGTCGGTTGAAATATACAGATAAATAGCGTAAAGAAACGCTCACGACTGCTCATCCCTTTACTAACACAACTTGATATATACACAAAGAGTTTGTGAAAAGCCTTTCAAGAATCGTACAAAGGTAAATAGAATAAAAGGCGTCTCAATGCGAGACAAACTTGTGTGATCTGTGTCACTGTGACCATGTATCCAATGGATACAGTACAAACGTTCTTGGAATTTGTTTATAGTACCGGTGTAATACAAAGGCTAATCTATAAAACCCCGATCAAGTCGGAATCAGGTCAAGTTCTGAAAAAATGAGCTTATGATATACTAGGTTAGGTGATAAATGAATATTAGGGTAACTATCTTCCATTTTTTTGCCACCAATAATACTATACGTGTAACAATTGTCACTTTACCTCGATCTTCCTTTGGTATTTGATGATATAGAAGCAGCAAGAATAAAACCAAAAAAGTCCTACCCGCTTAAATACATAACATCCCTCTTTTTGCATCGGGAATTAATTACTTACGCAGATAACTGTCGTATATAAAATTAATAGGTTAGAACAATTTAAACACCTACGTTTTTAAATGTCACTCCATTCAAATTTTATCAAAATCGGTCCAGCAGTTTTTATAGTTGTAAATTCAATTGTTATCGGGTTTGAAGCTACCCTGAAAATTTCAGCCTGCTAGCTTATTGGGAAGTGCCTCAAAATTGAGTTGCAAAAATCAAACCGGAACGACAAACATACAAGAATGCCAGTGCATAAAACATGGGAAAATAGAGGCCAATCTCCCCATTATAAATTGTGAATTTAACTGAATAAACACAAAGCAATACAGTCTGACTTATTAGAGCTAATGAAAATCAATCAATCACCAATATGAGCCCCAACCGTTACAGCGTGACACTTCGGAATCAATTATACAGATTGCTTTGCGACAGACACTGTGGGGCGTGGTATCCTATAAACGTTATAGGCAACGTACTGCGTCACGCCATATGCCGCGTATATAGGCTTTCTATATAAATGTACGATGAGATCGTGCCTGGAAGATGACAAAAGTACGTTTCAAGTATTCAACAATATAATATACTATATTCGGTAATTTTAGATACGGATTTTGATTGTAAAAATAAACACCTTTCCTCTTCCTCAACGAGAAATTCAAATAATTATCAAAACGATTGGGATTTAACATCTTGATGATTGTTTGGAGGAAACTATTTTTAATAGATTTAGAACTTATTTAGAAAATTAATTAATTCTATATACAGGCATCGTTTAGCCGAAGCGTATTATCTGACATCATGACGCAGCCTACAGCGTAATGCTGTTTGCGACTTATGCAGAATACCACATCCAAAAATTCAAACAGCGCAATCAATCCATTTAGCAACAAGAGTGACACGTAAAATCGATTCATAAAAATTGTATGGCAATAAACTAAAAGTTTTAGGTAGCCGTGTGCAGGCTCGCTGAAATTCCCACGGTAAATATTTGATTTGGCCTCAAACCGAGCATTTTACGCGCCGATGTTTTTCAATGGCGGCTTGCAGCGGATCGCCGACTCCACGGCCTATTTCAGCTGCAGTTGATACGATGTGGATTTCTGCTTCATGGGCGGAAAGCTAAAAGGCAGGGAATTTGTTAGATATGTTTGTTCTGATAGCTTTTGATAGGTGTTTTAGGAATACACGAAGAGATGTGTGAAGCAGAAGTTTGAATCATTTTTGAGTATTGAAAATGATTTTTCGGTTTTCGATGAATATCATATTTTATAGTGGTAAGTAGTACATGAGTTGCAATGAGAGAAATATGATTAGCTCTTGTCCCATAAAAAGTGTTTAAAATGTCGTACTACTTATACCCTAGTAGGCGTAATTATGGACTAAAATAAGTTGTTAGACTAACTAAGTAAATAGCTAATTATAATGTGTCTGTGCTTCAACTTTTGAAATAGTTTCATAATGTGATTTTAATTTATTACGAAATTAGACTACTCAGACTGTTTTGTTTCATCTTATAGATTCATTAGCGTGACGAGAAAATGGCAAATTAAGTCCCTAAAAACTAGTTTTCAAAGTAACGTAAATACATTAAGAATACAACTTCGTTGTTTTTATGACTTCTAATCTCTTGAATGTCAAACAAATTGTTCTTTAATATAAATCGTTGGAACATTGTCTTAAATATTTTTTTACTTTTTATTACAATAAACACTAAAGAAAAAGTCCCCACTTAGGCAAGCGTTTGTGTGGTCCACAAATGCATGTTCTACGTCCAGGTGTCTTCGTGCATGGGCCTTGAATATTTGTAGAACCCCGTAGACAAGGATGAAATTTTATAGTACGGGACAAGTTTAAAAACGAAACAAAAAACAACCGTCATTGTCAAACTCACGCAAATGAAATAAAATAGTAACGTTTATATGTAAGGTGTTTCGATACAGATATATATGATATCAGCTATTTTGGCATGGCTATCGCTAAAGATATCAAAACCAGATATTCTACGAAAAAATAACAATTCCCATTTATTTTTTATCTGTCAAGACACTTCCCAAAACAAACAAAAACAGAATTCTATATCCTTAGCAATAAAAACTTCTAAAAAACATGTTAAATATAGTTCCAGTTTCGTGTTAACATTTTTTCGGTACTTTTCCTGACAAAAACAGACATCGTGTGTGGGAAAACAGAATTAAAAATGTCGTCGCTTGTGGCCTTACGTCCGGCATTCCTTCCTTTGTCCTCTTTCTAAGGCCAGTCCTTTTGCTGAGGCCAATCCTCTTTAGCAGGAAATTACCATTGCTCTGTGCATCCCTCAATTATATTCGTAATAGCTTTGTTTTCCTGAAAGTCGACAGAACTTGTAATTTATCGCTCGTTTTATGCTGGTCTCAATTTTATTTTTCTAGAAATATTTTAATTTGGTTGGGTTTGTGATATTTCAGCTATGTATTGTTCAATTACCAACTAACTTAGAGATGCTGCAAATAAATATGAAATGTTATGTTTTATGTCATTAACTGACCGTTTAACAGACTGAGAAATGGTTTCATATTTCTTTGATAATAAAACAACGGATCCTAAACAATACTATTTTGCATGAATAAATAAATAAATAAATGCGGACAACATCACATACATTGTTCTGAACCCAAAGTAAGTTGCTAAAGCACTTGTGTTATGGAATTCAGATACAACGAAGGTACCACAAATACCCAGACCCGAGACAATGTAGAAATGTGAATTTTTACATTGACCCGACCGGGGTTCGAACCCGGGACCTCAGAGCTAGCGACACCTTGAAACCGGTGCATACGCCACTCGACCACGGAGGTCGTCATGAGTCCTGGATATAGAAGGATAAGAGCTGGTCAAGTTCCAGTCGGAATCGCGACACGTAGGATGTACAAAAATACTGGAGATAAACAAATCGGTTTGATTGACCAAATTTTTAACTGGACAAAACGTTGTTTAACCAAGAGGTTTATTTATAATGTCCATCTCAAAATGACGCTAATTAAACCATGATTAGATGTCAATAACACTAAATTACACGCCTACCTACCCTTATGACACACCTATGAAAATACAGGAAAACCTTTTAGCAAAACGTTACATAAACTTTAATAGGTAAAGTAGAAAGTTTACGAAATAAATATACGTAGCTCACCCAACGCCAGCTGATTGGATTCTACAACTGCGGATATTAGTTTAGTCTAGCCTAAACTAGTTTAGCCAAACCGTGTTGCATTTAGCCAGTCCATTAATTTTTAATTTACTTGTAGTTTTTTAGTTTAATTGCTTTTGTTCCGTATTTGTTTATGTAGTTGGTTGTATAAGGGCCTAAAATGATGCATTAGAATAGAGTACGTGAACCATATTATTTTTTGTTTAATTCTGTAACGAAAGAATGACGATCAGACGAAATGACGACAATTGGACTAAACCGGTGACAGAATGGTGGCCAAGGCAAAAGAAGCGTCTGGAAGCAAGATGGTTCGACTATATAGTTAAGCTCTCGGATCGAGTCTAGATGAGGCTGGCAGAGGAATGTCTCCGCATTGGCACGAGAAAGGGAAGGATATGCCCAGCCATTAATATTTGTTAATGAGACAGTTTATACATACATACAAACACACAGGTATGTGAAGCCAAGAGTCCTGTATTAGCAGAGTCTAAGAGTTAACAAGCTATTGTAACTAGGAACTCAGATTATCAGCACAATATGGAAACACGTTATGCTTAGCGGGAACTTGTGCAGCTTCCATACCGGTACTAATTATCTTAATTTAAGATTATATTCTACCTAAATACAAGTTAACTGGCTGCTTCTTAGACAAGGCTTTAGCAGAAATAAGTAGCCTGAAAATTCATTTAAAAACGTTAAAACCAAAAATTATAGATTCAAGACATTTTTAAGACGAAATTTTGCTGTTGGTATTGACAAAATAATATTTTGGTGTTGGCGTTGGGATCGAACTTGCACCTCGTTCATACGAAACCATACAGAGAGCCACAAGACTAAGACAATTACTCACTTGATTTAATTATAAAACTTTATTTTAGTACGTCTAATACCTACTTTCGTCTTTTTAAAAAGATCAACATTTTTTTGCAACCATCCCTCTAATGTTTAAAATAGAATAACTTATTAACTACAGAATACACAAAAACCTTATTATACAAACATAAAGGCAAGAAAAGCCACAACACAGTTATTCAAATTTACATAGAGAAATAAACCCTCCTTAAACACAATTACTAATTCGAATTGATCAGTGAACTAAATACTAATAATTAATTCAATGTTGGAACATTCAATAACAGTTTAGCAAATAGGTTACAATTTCCCCCGCGATCAGAAATTTTGCAATTAGTAATAATTATTTGCTGAAGTACTCAATCAAATTATTGTAATTATTGAATTTATTTGGGCTTGGAATCTGCGGTTACGTTAGTTCCTAATTATTCGTTGTTTTGAAGTGGTGTATGGTGAGAATACTTTATTGAAATTAATTATTTTAGTTTTATTCTTGCACAGTATATCGATTTTAGTGAATTTGCACTGAGGTATACGGTTTGATTTTATGAGTAGATGCGGGTTTTCGGACAGAGTGTAAGTTACTATTTTTAACCGACTTTAAGAAGAGGAGGTCTTCAAAAACAAGCCCAAACCATGAATCGGCCTAAGAATTATTTTCTTCTTTTCCTGGTTACGTTACACAACACGTTATTTTTTCCATTCCGTCTTATTATTCGTCGTGCTTTCACAAACTCACTTTTTCATATCACTTTTTACCCGAAACATACTTAAAAATCAAATTAAAGACACTTTTATCATTCGATACCGATTTATCTAGAAATGCCGAACTATGACTCATTACAACAAATTATAACCCCTTTCTGGACTCGTAGATATAAACAAAGGACGATCTTCACGTGAAATAAGACGCAAACTTTAAGCGGAAGACAAAAGTAAGACGTATTTGTATTTTAGCGAGACACCGTACAACCGTCAGAAGAGGACTTTGAATTTCAAGCTTATGCCAACGCAATAAAGGCGATGTTAATGTGAAAATGTTACTGCCGGTTGGTTTACTCTGCTTTTCTTTGATGACCGCAAACCCGAGACACTATTGTTTACTTAACAACTTTTGCTTGACAGTTAATTGAGTTTGTTTGAAGCGGTTTAGAACTTAGTTTTTTGACATATAGTTTTGGGTTGCGTTCCTATTCAGATTGTGTGGCTTTGTGAGTCGCAAGAAGTTTTCATAATGTTATTGATTATCTCAATGTTTTTTTTTTAACTTTCAAGATTTAGTACTGCGAGCTAAAGTATTTAATTTAATAAGAACGTCTATAAGCAGTAATTAGCAGATCAATTTTACTTCCATTCATAAAATATCAATAGGTAAAACAGAACAGTCCCAGCTTAAATAAATCTCCAAGCTAAACAAATTCAACTTTTAAAATACACGAACGTTTTCACAAGCAGCAAAAATTACTCCATTAAAATATAACAAAAAATAAACTCTGGCGTCATGTACGCTCACCGCGAAAAGTCAACAACATATTTTCTCATTGCAGCCGCGGTACAGTCGACGACAACCTCGTTCCGTTGAATAATTACTGTAATATAGAACATTATTAACTGTCTTTTCGTAGCGGGCTGCTTAAGTCAGGAACACACACATTTTTTTCTGTCATAATAAAAATCTATCGTCATTTGTCTCGTGTCTGTTCCTTTTTACATAAAGTTGTTCAGGTAATAAATGTGCATTTTCCTTTCTATACAAAGTTACGCGCAGTATTGTATGCGGGATATGAAATTGCTTTTAGAGAACTGGTAATATGACCCTGTTTTACGATTGATGGACGCGTAAAACTTTTGTTTGTTTGTCAAATTTATGCATCTAATGTTTACTGGGTATTTGTCAAAATATCATTGTGCATTGGTTGTGTGCCTAGCGGGCAAATATTTATAAGCGCGGTCGCTCTGTGAATGGGAAATGTTAGCGAACTGTGATTTGATTTTGTGTACGCCGGTGGTCACGCAAAATCAAGGCTAATATATATATCGGAAGATATGGGTATAGATTTTTGCGGTCTTTAATTACTACTTAATGTAATAAATAGGTATATTATAAGAACATTATTAATGGCAAATATGAATTTCAATCGACAATTTTCTTCTCTATATTTCAGAGAAATTTCTATCCTAATTTAGTAAAGCAGCTACAGACACCGGTCTGTAGCTGCCTTCATCATATTATGTCCCAATTTACTAACTTACACATTGCGTATAACTCTATCATAATGCAAAGTATTTTCACAATTATAACGAAGTAAATCAACAACAATTTCATTTGAAAACGTATATGTTTAGAACTAACAGCTGCTTTCAGGTTTAGAAGCGTTAAACCTCGGGTTTAGCTTGAGTATTAACAAACCACTTTTACCATGGCGGAGAGAACAGCTTTCATGTTACGAGAATTGTACTAACAACTTGCATTAGTTTGTATTGGTACTAACATTTTGTTATGCTACATAAAACCTAAATGTCTATTGTTAAAAAAAAATGTAGACAAAAATAATTTTCCTGAAATTGACTAAAAATCACTCTTTTTTAAATTTAAGTTAAACAAAATTAGCGATTCGTTAATGAACCTCATAATAAGAAAACAAAAAAATATACATCACAACAATCAAATAATAGGTAATAGTAATTTACATTCATAACCCATACGCAAAATCTGTGAATTAACAGCTTAAAACTTAGTCACACCTTAACACACCTTATAGTGCGTATTTAAAGTAAATACTCATTGGTATCAGTATACCTTATAGAAAAAAAAACTAGATCTAAACGTACCTGTAACCATTTAATCCTAGTGATATTCTCCTCCGTGATAGTAAGCGCCCTCCTCTCCCCCAACTTATACGACTCATCGTAATACATATACTCAGTAAACGTCAACCCACTGGTCGTGTATTGTTGCGTAAAATATATCGATATAGTCCCATTAACTATATCGTGTTCTATTATCCATTTGCACTTTATAGGGACTGGGAACGGGTTCGGGAAGTTTGGTGTTTGTATGACGCCTACGGTGCCTTTAAGGTGGCCACCGCAGGTTTGCGGCCCCTGGTGTTCGCGGTCCTCTTGTGTGTAGACTTGGTCGGCTGCGATGGTGATGAGTGTGATGCTAAGCAGCCGTTGCATGGTTAGCCTGGAACAAGATGGAAGGGTTAAGGTTTTAGATGAAGCTTGTTGCGTTAGGTTAGCTATACTAGAGCCACTGACTCTAGCTTGGGTAAATGTGGATGCCCGGGGTGTTTTAGTCAGGTAACATCAACATATACCATCGCTATGCCTCGTGCGTGGGTAACCTAAGCCAGAGTCATGGGATCGCACAGGCATGCTCTGCGTAACCCTGACTTAGCTAACTGTAGGTAACGGGGTTTTCTTAGGTGGTAAGAGTCCGATATATACCCACGCAATGCCCTCGGCGTAGGTTGAACTTTGAAAAAGTGAATACGTAATGATGATATAGAATATTATATTTTTATTAGTTTAAATTCAATTTAGAATTTAATGTCAATCAAATCAATTAATTCTGAAAGATCAATCTCATTACCAATTTATTTTATGAAATAGAAATAAGACATCAAACGATTAGATGATGCAATGAAAACAAAGCTCTGGAGTTTCATGATACAAAAGTTTAAAATTATTGTAGCTTAACAAAAAAATCTTGCTTTGTTTTAACTCAATTCATTCAAATTATATTGCGACTTGTAACACTTTTGTCACCGGCTGTACGAATTACGTTACGTTGTGCTTGCTAATACTTTCGTTTGGTCCCTTATTCGCTGAAGGGTCGTCGAAACCGCATTTTAATAAAAATGTAATTTATGAAAGAAAAAATAGTTGTTTTAATTAAGCTTTTGCTTAGTTTCTGCTAGTTCGTCTGCTTTGTTTTTAATTCAGTTATATTATGAAGCTTCTGCAAGCATTTTTTGTATTATCTTTTGTTTAATTATGGTGCTTACTCTATATGAAACATGGTCTTCGTCCGGCAGCCGTGTACTTATTTTTTAACAAAATTTATTTGGTCTAGATTAACTCTTTTTTGTAACACTTTATATTTTACAGAGTAGAGCTGTTATATCTGAATATAAGCGAGTGTAATATTTGTTATACTCATGGAAGGTAACCGAACGGTTTTATATAGACAGAGAGTAGACTGCTGATTAAACGAAAAATTAGGCTAATAGGCTGCAAAAGACACAGAATTAATATAGCTATTTTATCATCTATTAACTCTTAGATCGAATCATTTACTTGACTATTTATAATCTGCTTCATTTCACGCTTAAATTAAATTTACTAAAATACTCAACTTTTATTAACCTGTTAAACATTTTCCATTCCTTTACTTTAAGATTAAACCTTATTTGTACATTAGAGGTTAAATGAACTCATTTATAACAGCCTTCTAACTGTCCTGGCTTAGATAAATGGCTGACTCATTTGTCTTTATAAAAATCTCTACATTTTACTTATTGACCCTCGTCAAGAGTTTTTAGGAATTAAATTTAGTAAAGATTGTTTTGATTAGATAATTAAGTACTTGGTTAGATTGATGGAGTTTCTTTCCCATGTTACTGTGGTTACATTTTTCAGGAGCTATTTAACATTACTCATGAAACTGACAAATAAAATTGGTTAGGGGGAGTCGGATTGCGACGGTGACGGTTCGATACAAATAGGTTGAAGGTAACCAACTCGGTGGGTGGATCCAACTATCTCGCAATCATGGCTCAAGAGAAGTAGCCTGGTGACAGAAATAAACATAAAACACAAACATAAATTAATGCACTACCTTGTAAATACCCCTGACTGATATATATGATCATTCTAGGAGCACTTAACGAAACTACTACCGTCGAGACAAAAAGAAAGAGGGAGTATTACTACTTATGTGAACTCCTTGCTTTTTATATACCCATTCAGTGCTAGGTTTAAAAAAAATTCACTTTTCCATAAAGTACTTCGTGTTCTGTAAAATACATCACGTAAATAAGTGACATTGGCAGTAGTAGCGAAACCGTAATGTCTTACTAATGTAGAGAGGTGATATATCTTTTGGATAAATTGGTTTGATGCAGTATGTCGGTAACTTTATAGACATCATGAAACATGCAAGTTCTGCCTATTTCGTATCCAAAACCGTCATTCAGTTCTATTTTTCTTCACATTCTGCTAGACCATATCCAAGAATGACGTAAAGCCGACATTTTGCCATGAATCGAGTTGCGAAAGAAAGCATAAGAGAAATGTCAGATATCTAGACAGTTTTTGGCATTTTGTACTAAACCTTCATTTGTTTTTTTTCCACAAAATAAAACTTGAGTAGTTTACAGTAATATAGAGATAACAAAAATCAAATAGTCAACTCTACATTTTTAATTTTCTTCTACAAATTTTCATTAGACAGTTAAACAAGAAAATGAAAACTATCAAACTGTGTCTTCGTCTATACATTTTTCACTAGCCTCAGAAATACTTAAATGTTACAAAAACAAGATAATGTCCATAAATTAAAATCAACATGTACAAATATTGTAAACCCACCCAAAGACATCCAATACACAAAATGTTAAATTAAATATATCCGCTCCTACCCTTATCCAGCTAAATAAATATTAACTCGGTAACGTTCCCCGAACCCAATATATTTGTGATTAAATTTCTGTTTCTTCTAGAAGGTCAGTTTATATTCTATAAAATTACCGATACGCCGAGGGATTTCTTTCGACTTTTCGGATGAAATACGTTTTTTAACAGCTACAAAGTAGAATATTAGGTTGGCTGTTAATTTAAATTTTGTTTACACAAAGATAATCTGTTTCTGTTTGCCTAGACCAATTTTTGTTTGAATCCTAATAATTACTTGTACCCAAAAAAATAACCTTGGCTCATAATTTTACAAATATTTTAATTACAATTTTCATTTTTCTTAAAAAAAATGAATTTATTTACAATTTTCCGAAAGGAATCCACTTTAAACAGGGTAGTAGGGTCTTGTGAAAAGCTAGGCTAAGCTTTAAATATTGGTTTAGTGTCATTCAAAATGTTTTTGACTACTATTTTTGTGACAACATAATATGAAACCATATCGAACGTAATAAGTTATGGTACCTACGTATTGTAATCACCATATCAACCCAGAATACTTCCACTGCTGAAATGGCTTGCTCTAAAAATCTCCACGACAATCCGTCCTACGCTGTTCGCTACCAACGCTTTCCCACGATTTTGATCATGATACTTACGTATGAGTTGCTAAAAATAAAATTGTTCGGATCTTATAGCAAACAAACTAAGGTTTAATATTATTCCTTCATTTCCAAAATAACTGTTATTTATTTACCTAAGAACAATAGGAAAGCATTTTTCAATTTCTGAAAAAGGTAGCAAACTACGTGAAAAAAAACGAAATTGATTTTTATTCTTATTAAAATTAAAAAAATATAAGCCTTGTATAAAACTTATCGCAAAAATACCCACGGACAGGACTAGAGCTACAAAGAAAAAAACATAAGAACACACTGTAAATTGTTTCAGCGTTGAGTTCCCTAACTCTCAGGTGGAAGCTGTAATTACATTGAAAATACCAAACCTACCTATGTTGAAAGTAGGAAAGTTTTAAGAGCTCCACCGTTCAAGATTACAAAGAGAAATTTTTGTATCAAATTAATTTGGCAACGTGACGAAGTTCACGGCCCGCGGAGCGATATTAGATTGGCTAAAAATGTTACAGGCCAAGTTTTACGCGAGTTTTTTCTTACCTTCATAACTTTATTATTTCTCGGACAATATTGTGTTAAGGATTCACGCTAAAACATTTCCTTTTGAGAAATTGCGCTTCCTTCTGTTTTCCGAAGGTTGCCAAATTTATCAAATTGTATCAAATTTACTGAGTTATGTAATCTATTTTGTGGAAAATATTTTCCAATTTTTTTGACTCTACCACTTTTTAAACCGAAGGAAAAACTTAGGAGAAACCCAATCCAATATATTAAAGGAGTCACTTTAGAGAAATCCAAAGTAACTTATCAAGTGGAACCTCCATAAAATACAAGAATAAAAATCCACTTAGCTCGAGTTATTCCGTGGCCTATATCTGAACAATACGGATAATTTAAACACAGTACGTATGGAGGGAAGTAAAAATGTGCGGGCTCTGGAACACGTTCGTGATATATTGCAGCATTGCGTCGACTCCATCGCAACGAGGGATGTGAAATATTTTCAACTAGGATGACAGCTTGAGAATTTGGTCCCCTATTTCTGGAATCGACGAATCCTTGTTCCGATGTATGCTATCGGAATTTTGATGCTCTCGTGATGAAGATTTTCAGTTGCTTGGCTCGTCCATGCGGTGACGTAAACATCTGACACACTTATTTATTGCCAAGACTTTGCCAAAAACAAATACACCTCGATATTGTCCTCTTTGTTTTCATACCCACAAAACGAGGTATAAAATCAGATCCCAGCAAGAATCTATATAAGATGAGAGCAAACAAAACTATTCCAGTTCAAAAGTGGAAAACAAAATAAAGAAAGACCCAAAATCTCGAAGGTTAGTTTTATGACCAACCTCTTTTGTCATAAGGGTTTTCTGTATTTTATCAACACTCAAAAACAGTCCTTGAGATAGATGGACCCATTCAGTAGCAGCATGATGCCAAAACTTGAGCACATTTGTCCCAGCGAGGTTACACCAGTAAACTCGGACTTTTCAAGTAAATGGAACAGAAAATCTGTGGAGGATAGAACGCATTTTAAGTACCATCCGCAGTCGAAAAAGTTTTGTTTTTATTGAAGCTCCGAGCAAGTAGGTATAAGGAAAGTTTGGATCGTGTTGATTCTACTGTGAGTTGTAAATAATTACAACGTGTATTCCTTTGGTTGTTATTTTTATGTTTATTCCGACAAAACAGCTACATTAATAATGGAGTAAAATGAAACATAAATGTTTTCTTAAACATTCGAGATTTACTTTTACATAAGTGAATAAATATTTTCCAACAAGTAACGAGATTTATAGAGAAACTGTAGTTAAATACAGTATTCTTCGAACAAAAGAAGACGAATTTCAAAATACGGAATAAATTCAGATTCCGAAACTGGCCAGGTACAAATCACTTCACTTGGACTCGACTTAGAAGATAAACGTAGTCTGCTACGAACGGAGACAGGTTGCTAGTTAAGCCATAAATAAGGTGTGTTCATAGAACTAGCTCATAGCATAAGGGAAAAATCGAAACACTGGGAAATCAGTAAATGTTGAGATAGAAAAGTAATTTAATGACTTATGCAAGTAATATGTTTTTTTTTTTTAATTAAGCGATTCCCGCATTAAGTAACTAAATTCTTGTATCGGATGAGGTTTCCCAAACATTGAAGTCACATGCACAAAGACATTCAGACTCAGGACAAGCATTCGTGGATTACTCAAATGCTTGCAGGGATCAAAGTGGGTTATACCTGGTTTGGCGTAGTGACTTCAACCACTCGGCTATCCGTGCTATTATTTATGTTGCTAAAAGTAATGAAAAAGCTGCAGAATTTCTAACTTTCATTTTCACGTTTCCGGTTCGTAAATGTGTGTCACTTTATGAAGTCCCATCTCACGTATGTCACGAAGGCACGTGTAAATAAACATAAACACGAGCGGATGTATGCGGAGATGTCACACCTGGAAGTGACCATTGAGATGAAAAAGATGAAGGGAAATTCTGCTTTTGAAAATCAACAAAAAACACAAATCTTTTTATTTGTCAATGCAGGTGTACAATACAAGAGGTGTTAGTCAACTATGAATTAAATGAAGTACGGCAAAATAGTATGTAGGTGTGTATGTAGTGATAAAATTAAAACTTATTTTAAAATAAAATAAGATAAAAATATGCATATAGGATAATATGATAGATTGCTAAAAGTGTTTCCTTTTTACATTTGCTTTTATGAAACAGATGCTAAATTAATAATAGGTTAAGTTATAGCATTTAAAAAAATCTATACAAGGTACGTGTACAATGGAGAATATACTATTAGTTGAGAATAAATTATTCCATTTACTTGTTACCTACAAGTAATTTATAAATTGAATTTATGTCATAATCAAAATAAAAGTGAAATGTTTTTATTTCTAGTAGGTTTACAGAAGCCGCTTAAGAAACGTTACGTTACACGCTAGAAAATCTTAGTGCACGGTTCCAAAATGTCATTTCTATGGAGAAGAACCGGCAAGAAACTCCATAATCTCAACTAACTACCAACTACACGGTTCAGTACGAAATACGTGCGGTACGAAAATATCGCCACATCGTACGATAGACGTGAAACGTGGCTTGGCAGTGACAGTCACAATGACACGTGACAGTCGGATCTGACAATAAAAACGAACGTATCGAGAGACAACTCCCTGCTCAACAGACAAATTTTGGACACGATGAGCGTTTGATTTATAAACTGTGACGTCATAAAAGATATTAGCGATCATTTAAAAGATGATTTTGACTGATTATGATTTATGGAAAAACGTTTGAGGTTATTACTTTGAGGAAGTGAACGATTAAATTTTATGGTGATAGATGATTTTCAACTGAGATTATTTAGTAAGTTTTTTTTACTATTGTAATATTTTAGTATTGCATTGATCGATAAAAATTGGTATGCCTCACATGTACGTATGTGAGGTTTTTTGTTTGGACGAAAAATTTGTAATGTATTACATAAAATATTATTAAGATGTTCCTCCACTTTTTTGTGTAAGTAATTTAACATACCATTGTTCTAAATCATTTTTTTTTCTCCAGCCCACGGTGTCCCACAGCTGTTCAAAGGCCTCCCCCAAACTAAATCATACCGGTTATTAATTTAACTTTCTTTAATCCTTATTCACCATTATACAGCCAACTTATAACCCAATTTCGCAAAGTTAATTATTAATACCATTATAGAAAATTAAATAACTAGATTCTATGAAATTAAATAAGACCTGAAAATGAAGTTTCTCAAGGTTTTTTGAATTTACAAGTTAAAGGTCAAAGAATTACTAAGTTCTCAGTAAGGTTATTAAAGTTTCCTCAGATAATTTGTTTTACGAGGTTTTCTCAGTATTTAAACAAATTTATAAATGATTTGATAAAACACTGAGGTAGTTAAGGCAACCAAACAAACTACAATTATTATAATTTCTCAGTCAAAAGATTTCACAAGGACACTGAAAAACGACGTTTATTAAAAAAAAAAACGAAAATTAAAAAACGAAACCACACAAACGTTCGAAATCCAAAAAAGGAGAAACGAATAGCGTTCATAAATAAAAAGAGGCTTCCCAAAAAAAAAAAACATTTTTCTATGCTCTTTTCGGCGTATCTGGCACATACTGAATTTTTTACATCCGCGAAATATCATCCACACTAAAAGAGGGGTAAATATGTAAATACCGCGATCCACGGCGGGTAACGTGGCCCCATTTAGCCAGTGACGTCACACTCTGACGTACGTCACTTATGCGTTTAATAAGAAGGGTCGGGGTGTACTATAAGGAAGGAAATATTACAAATTGTAAATTTGTCCTGTTTAGGTAAAGATGGTTTAACAAATGTCAAAGTTAAGAAAGGAAGGGCATGGAAATTGGTAACGTAATTTGAAGCTTTGTGAGACTCATGTGGTGAGAAACATTTTTTTTAAATCAAAATCTTTAAGCTGTAATATAATCGATCTATTGTGATTCTAATAGAGCTAGATTTCTAGAGCAAAAGTTTTAAATTAACCATATTTACCTTACTGAAAAAAAAAAACCCACGCAGATTTTTTTTATAGAAATCGACTCCCTGCTCCCTACTTACTTCCTAATATTTTTTTTTTAACAATTTGCTTACACAAACAAGTATTTAAGAACAGGCATCTGAAAAGAGGTGTTCAAATATATTTATCATTAACTACATTATAAAAATTGTTGTTTTTCACCTCAGAATTTGTAATGCACCCCAAATTATGGTACATCAAGACTTAAATGGATATCTTGTTATTAATACCATCATAATTATTACTCACATCCTGCTGCTGGATATAGCACAAAGCTGAAGAGTTTGTTTGTTTGTTTGAACGCGCTAATCTCAGGAACTACTGGTTCAAATTGAAAAAATATTTTTGTGTTGAATAGACCATTTACCGAGGAAGGTTTTAGACTATATACCATCACGCTGCGACTAATAGGAGCGAAGATACAATGAAAAATGTGGAAAAAACAGGGCAGGTATAAATCATAACTTATATCTTCTAACCACGGACGAAGTCGCGGGCAACAGCTAGTAAAAAATAATCGGAATAAATTTAATTTGTCTAGACAAACAAAAAAACTACAACGAGGTGAATATTGATACAGTGTCTACTCCAGATTCGATTAACAATATAAATAACAAAAATCCCAAATTTTTACAAATAAAACACCAACGTGTCATATTTGTCAACAATTCCTGAAGCCTCGACGTATCATTGCGATTACAATGTGGGGTGAATATGTAAATATAAAATACGTACAGACAACCACACGTGTACTAACGCATCAAGATTTCCAGCAACCTTACCGTGAAAGATATAAGGTTTATTTTGGAACTGCGCTGCTGCCAAACTTGTGTGATCGAAGGTATCGGGTAGCTGAACATCATACCTTCATGTGCTAACACATCAACATCACCGGCAACTTTATCTCCTATTAAATAAGGTTGACTTTTGAACTATGTTGTTCCAAAACCTGTGTGGTCGACTGTTTCGAAGGAGAGAAACGTCATGCCTGTGACGTCATCCTATTTATATGCGACAGGTTAATTTATTTGATACCGTGGCAAATTGAATTTGTAACGTTGTAATTGAAAATTGATGTTTAAATGCGTTATGTGGCGAGGTGAGAAGTGTGGCTTAAACACTTTCAAGTAAATACAGAGGTATTGAGTAACAAATTGCTATATTATCTGTGCTGACAAGCCTTTGAGTAGAGGGGCTATGATATTGGGCTGTGATGGTGGGTTAGAAGATACTATTGTAATCCAAATATAATCATCAGCCTAGCCTTTTCCCAACTTTTTTGGAGTCGGCCTCAGTTACGAGCAGGTAGATCTGACTGTGATTGCAAGTTGATTTTCACATTCTCATGTTTACTTTTCCTGAAATAGCTGCTTGTAGAAACACGTCAAATGAATTTTCTGATTGCGCCAATAGTATACTATTTACCAGACGTCACCACAAGTCATCCAAGCTTTCATTGGTTTTCCGTTTCGACGACAATTGATATTGGTGAATAATATGTTGAATTTGCCCTACCGGGAACTTGATTGACCTTTAATTTGTTTTAAAACTGTCTCTGGAATGTTTAAAAATATTAACGATGTTGAGCAGGCACCTATACGTGTATTGCGGTCTTTGTCATTCGCAAATAGAATGTAGAGACAAATAGATGTTTTAGAACCTAATTTTTTATTTTTTAATATACGACTGCCGCACTAAGGAATATAATCCTTGTGTCGTGGGGGGTTTCACAAACAAACAATGAAGACACCCAGACTCAGAAGAAGCATTCGTGGATCACACACGTCGCGCACACTGGGTTTGGCGTGATGACCTCAACCACTCGGCTATCCATGCAGTCGAATTTATTGCATATTCACTATACTGATCGGGACTGCCCGACTAGGTCTGGACCTACCCGGCATCCACAATCATGAGCTGACGAGTTGGTGGGAAAGCGAGTCAAGTTTGACACGGTCAATAGATAACTATAATTATAAAAGTTCTCGAATTCTGTTTGCAAATGGATTTTAGTATTTCCATTTGCAAACAGAATTCAAGACATTTCTGTACTTTTACAACGTTTCGCTTATAAAAAAGTCATTTGTACGACAATCGCTACAAACTCTGAAGGATTATGCGTGGTTGTGGTATTTAAATGAAATATTTAGTTTAATCAACTTATCACACGTGACAAAATTAGAAACTATAAAATGGTTGCGTTCCTTTACAACAACTCTAACAAACTCACACGTTTTTTTTAAAAAGCGCTAGCTGTTGTGTAAAAATTATATAAAAAATATCTGCCGCAATAAATTAAAAAATCGTTTATTAACAGCGGCATGGCTATCCCTTTGGGAGAAGCACATCATTAAACAATGTTAATAGACCCGGCCGAGATATATTTTAACTAACTTTAGCCTCGAATAAAACCGCAAATTATTGGCAAAACTGTTTGAACAAGACTTATTAGTTTGTATCACTTTTACAGTCAGCTATGATAATATGAATAGAAGCAGAGATAAAAAAAAACCATTTTATTTTTATGTTTCTTTATTTTCGACATCATTTTTATTAGCTCATAGTTGAACTCAAATAGAGCTTACGATCAAAATTATTTCGGTTTTAAATTATATTATGATTGTGAGACAGTTAAAGTAATTGTCGAATTGTCGAGTTATCCCGTGTTAAATTACAAATTAATTACCTGCGAAATAGGAAACCGTATTTATAATCAAAATCAAATAACCTCAAATCTTCGTTAACTTGATATCATCTTGATTTTTTTAAAAAACTTAACGAACTAAAAACTATTTCCTTCTATTATTCCCAAAAACCCTGTTTTTATTTACCTTAACTGACAAAGACACCACCCTAAAGGGGTGGAACCGTACAAAACAATAAACAAACACGGCGGGGGTTTATTTAAATGAATTATTGTTACAGTAAAAGAAAAAAAAAACAATAACAAAATACCCATTACACTGGAACCGGATACACAAGTTAAAGAAACTTTTCTCACAAAGAAACGAAAGGAAAAGATCAGGTCTCAGAGATAAAGTAAAATGTTTGGGAAGGATTCTTTTGTTATACTTTAAGCATTATTCATATACGGTGTTTTCTTTCAAGTTGATTAATAAATAAAAACAGAAGAATAATTTAAATGAATAAACAGATCTAATATTTATTTCCTGAAGAGGTAGTTCGCTGAAACCGTTTTCGCGGGTTCGAGTTAATTTTGTTACAAAACTAGCTAACCAATAATGAAGCTTAAATGCCTTAATTAATTCTAATCCATATTCTCGTCAATTTTCTACTATCTACTACATAATAATTACGGAATCAGAGTCTAAAACCAAATGAATAATTTGATAATCTCATGCCTCAAGTTTTAAACCAAAATACATTTACAACGAATTCCATTTTCCTATTAAAATTACAAACGGTATTGTTTAAGGTAACTTCAGTCAAAGTTTACTTAGATATAGCAAATTTAAATATTACTATTGAAAGGAAAATGTAAAACCCAAATATAATAAACGATCTGAAAACGAGGCGTTGAATCAAAGATTTTCAGACGATGTTTGTTCGAACGTTGTTTTGAAGAAATATTACAATTTTGATGTGGATTTTACGAGCGATTTTCATGGAAACTACGGAAAACGTCAAAACGAGTCATATGCGAAATTTGAAATATTAAATTTACCTGATAATATTTTCATGTCGTACTGTGTGCGCTTTTGTAATATTTGTTTTAGCTGATATATGCTATTTACTCTATTTACGAGAATCCGTTTATTTTTCTTTGAGAGTATGGAGGAAATTAGAGGGTCGTTATAATATAGAACTCAAAAATACCTATACCTTTCTTCGTGTCCTGTAAATCTGTCGTTTGCTATGCAAAATCACTGAAACTGGCTCATCGCCGCGTCTTAACGTTATGCTATATATATTAAGAACACAGTTGAGGGTACTTATTTATTGGGCACAACAACGAATTTGTAACCTCAATCTTTATTTTGAAATTAGTATTAGCTAACATGGTTCATGAGATAACCTATAAGCCTGGCGGGCATACAGAGAGGCTGCAGTACCTTCCAGTTCCATTTTCACTCTTTGAATCATCATCATCGACCTACCCTTTTCCCAACTCCGAGTATGTTGGGGTCGGTTACCAGTCTAACCGGATTTAGCTAAGTACTAGTCTCACTCTTCGAATACGGAAACCAAAAGAAGATTCAAATCTACTGCTTACATTTCAAGCAAAGACCAATATAACAATACGTTCTAATCTTTAATAATTAGCTAACTCCAACAGATTACCTTTAATTCTCATCATTAAATCTGAAACGCCATGGATCTGTCTATTGTTCAAGCTCAGTTTTGAATTAAATCCTTATTGTTTTGTATCTTCGTAGCCTGATTACGGACGCCGGTTCCCTAACGTCCCTCAATGAAGGAATATTTCTGAAAGGAAATTCTATAGGGATTGTATATTACTTATATATAGATTATTTGAAGGGTGAATACTTACAACTAAACAGTGAAGAACTAGTATTAATTATTGTTACATGGAAAAAGTGAAATGTAACGCAAATACCCTTCTTTTTTTGTATCCGATCTCAATAGGTAACTGAGGCTCCAAGGTCTATCCGTATGACAAAAAGTTGTACCTCATGAACCATGTTAACTGGACAATTGCAACTTTCACAGGTGATGTATTTCTTAGATAGAGATACCAACAAATACTTGAATAAAGATCGACGTTCTTAAGATCATAAATTTGAGGGCGGGTATCCACAAATTTATTGGTCATTCAACCAATAGGATTCTCTTTGGCCTATTTGCACGGAAACTGAGTGAGAGTCCGACTCGCACTTGACAAATTATTTGGGATTTGACCTCCCATATCCATGCAGGAATACTCACTAATAAACATACAAATAAAATATAGTATTTCATAATTTACATATTTTGACCTACTTCTAAAATATCCATAAAATACCAAATATTCCCGTTTTATTTAATTGGACACAAAATATCTCGAGATCTTTCATTCCAAAGATGTTATTAAGATTGACAAACAAAATTCATTACGGCAGCCATTTTTCCTTGAGCAATAAAAATATACTCTCTCGGTTGGCTTTGCGAACATATATACAGAAGATGAGGAAACAAACTGCAATAAATTATTGGCTATAAAAGAAGTTTGATGGTCTAATTAATGTTATTTACTTAAGTATTATATTGGTCAAGATTTGGAGAAGTCCCAGAATAGATTCGATTTGATTGGTATAGGATATACTTTGTCTAAGAACTCGCGCACATAATTCAAATTTAAAACAAAACAAACTAAATTGAAATAACTCAATCTGTAATGGAGGTAAGATGCCACAGACAGATAGACCCGACAGATTTATAACAATCCTCTTTTTGAGCCGTGGTTTTAACAGAATAAAAAAATATTGCCATAAGTAATAAAAAGGCATAATATTGTTCCATGCATAAAACTTTGCTGTGTTTGAAGCATACATGTTTGAGAGTCCACCAAAATCTCTTAAAGCAATCGTTCTACTCAATTTGAGCGAGACGGCGCTCCATTGTCTATGTAGCCGCATCTCCCTTCCACAAAGGCTATCGAATCCAACTTAAGATTTAGTAGTAACCACTTTTACATACGTTTAAACTATAGTGTAACAGCGAAAGATATTGCAGTTTACACATCCTGTTGATTTACCGGAGCATGTAGTTTGAAACTTCTCATGGAATATAGATTCAGCCCCCCGGGGAAGGCCAGCGTATCCCGCTAAACGATCGGATTGTTTGCTTGTATTCGCTACACATCTATACATATAAACGATATGTTTGTTTTGTATATTGAATCAGTCGATGCCTTAAAAGGAATATGAATTGCTCCTGCTTGTTCATGGCTTTATTTAACTTTATAGTTTCTTTGCCTTTACAGAAACATCTAGTTCGACGAAGCAATTTAAAAATATCGAACCGGCAACACATCGTTGTCGTCGATATCGTAAATAAATACAATTATATACACTTATAAAGTAAGTAAGCGTATTACAGAAAAGCCCGGTCAAGTTAAAATAATATATCCATACTACTATATAAAGCTGAAGAGTTTGTTTGTTTGTTTGTTTGAACGCGCTAATCTCAGGAACTACTGGTCCAAATTGAAAAATTATTTTTGTGTTAAATAGACGAGGAAGGCTTTAGGCTATAAACCATCACACTGCGACTAATAGGAGCGAAGATACAATGGAAAATGTGAAAAAAGCAGGGCAGGTATAAATCATAACTTATATCTTCTACCCACGGGGACGAAGTCGCGAGCAACAGCTAGTAAGTAAATATAAATAAACAACATATTCAAGGAATAAAATAATCTGATCCGAAAAATAAAACAATATTGTTATCATCCCATAGTTATTTTTATTAGCTCACTAGCTGTTGCCCGCGACTTCGTCCGCGTGGTAAGAAGATATAAGTTATGATTTATATCTACCCCTTTTTTTCTATCTATCCTTTCCATTGTATCTTCGCTCCTATTAGTCGCAGCGTGATCATATATAGCCTAAAACCTTCCTCGATGAACGGTCTATTCAACACAAAAAGAGCACACAACACAACAAGGATTTTTCAATTTGAACCAGTAGTTCCTGAGATTAGCCGTTCAAACAAACAAACTCTTCAGCTTTATATATTAGTATAGATTATATTATGTTTGTACAGCACGTAGACTGACATGAGTTTTGACACAGAAGCACTAGTTTTTGGGTCGAACAATGTCCGAAATACACGGTTTAGGTCTATTCCTTATTTCCCGTTTGTAATATACCACATATCTACTAATATTATAACGCGAAAGATTGCATGTATGGATGTATCGATGTTTAATCCTCTTTCAGAACAAAAATCACTTAACGGGTTTAGACGAACCTTGATACACAGATAGTGTATAGTCAGGATTAACACATAGGATAGTTTTTATCCCGATTTTTGTTACCGTGGGATCATTTTCACAGGACAGGCCCGCGGGCAACAGCTAGTTGTGCTATAAACAATGCGGAAGTATTCTTAGACTGTAAATAACTAGTCCTAAGGTAAAACCTTTGTATAACTTCGTGTTTTAATTGTTCGCCACCTTGATCAAAGGAGTTGTTCCCGTAAGAAGGTTTCACAAAGGAGGTCCTACTTCCTCTTAGAGGCTTCTTTTTTATGAAGTCTTTTTGTAAGAAAATGTAATAACTCTTATAAAGCTACCCCGAACTAGGTTGCGAAGTGACTTATGAAATTCTTGATATTAATAAAGTGTTATATTAATACGGTATTACTTAGAATTTTATGACTTTGAAAGATTTTTGCTGTTTTTCTGTTCAGCCCGGTTTTAAACTTCGTAATGTTTTTTTTTTGTCAAAATACAAATAAAGCATAATTTTTAATCGCACAGTGTATTTTTGTAGGTTTTTTAACATCACTAAGTAAGATTTCCATCAAATACCATTGTGTTTGCACATGTATTAAAGGCAACCCGATCACCTTCTCGCTGTCGACGTCACAGCATCCCTCGGGAGTGGAGTGATCCATTCTACTTTCAGTTGGAACCTCGTGGGGTTTCACCACTGGATCAAATTTTCACTTCAATTTTTCGAGGAAACAAGACTTTTCATAATGACTTTTGAGTTTTAAGTTTCTAATTTTTTGGTTGTAAGGAAACTTGAAATAAGGATTGAATTAACTATTTCCCGACTTTGGCAGGGATGAGGATATCTTTTTTGACGCTTTGTAAATAATGCATATTTTTCTTTTTATATTATATAGCTTTCAAAATGTAAATATTAGTTTAGTTTAGTTCCTAGATACTACTAATTTTTTATTAAAGATTCTTATTACTATTGCTTTAATACTATATTACGTATAATCAGCCTTTTCAGATTATGTCTTACAAATTAAAAGGTCATTACGTGCCCTAAATATATCAAAATATTTTTAGTTTTAGGTGTGATAAGAGAGAGTAATTGGGCATGTTCTAAAAAAAATATTTCATTATTAAGCAACTTCCCACTACGACACTCATCTTTAATATGAATACTCCTTTACGTTGCAAGATTTTAAGCAAGTTTTATTGCCGTTACCCATTGGGTGTTTTAAAGGCAGAACCCCTCAGAACATATCTTTACCGTTCTACATAATTATACGATGAATAACATTGAATAAAAAACAAAGTACAATCTTTCATGGTAGGGCTTGTGGATATAAGTTAATTAAAAGTCTGACTTTTCAGACCCTACTTAAGTAATTACTGCGCTAAATAGGGAAGCCTCCAATTAGTTAAAGATAAAGATATAAAAGACTTAGGTATTCAAAAGTTTTATTTAAATTTTGTGGGTCTTTTTTTATAAAATTTAATGAACTTACTTGAAAGAATTTGTTCAGTGGTCGCTTGAAGGCAATTGACATTTTATAATATGAGTTTCAAAGTAAAAAAACCCACCGAAAAGAAATGATAATTTTTGTCGCGGGGGTTTCACAAACATTCAAGTCACAGAAAGGCACAGACCCAAATAAGTAAACTTACAAAACTACTGTCATAGGTTGACTTCTTATGTTCTAATAATTATAATTGCAAAATCCTTCATTTTATTTATATAAAATTCATCTCTGAAAATAAAATTCCCTAAAAATTTTCAACTTTCTAGGAATTACACAAAAAGCCCAACTCTGTATTCTGACTGCAACATACATGAATACATCCTTTGTACGTCTTTATGTGTATGTAGCTTTTAATGCGGCGGATGACGCTGCTCTACAGGATGTTCCACAATGAACATCCGCCTATAGGGTTGCCACGCTGAATATTTTTTTTCCTACCGTAAGGAAGAGCATCAAATTTCTTTTCAGAATAGAGCTTTTTTTTAGTGACGGATGCTTTTATTTCAGTTTTAATAGTGCAGATATTTTTTGAGATTGTGTCGCGTATTTTTTTGAGATGTGGTAAGAGTTGGTATTTATTTTTTAGACTTTTATTTCAATTTTGGAATTTAATGTTGTCCTAAAAAATAATTAAAATAAAAAAGGTTTTATTCGAAATTCGAACAGAAATTCCAAATCGTTTGTCCAATACTCAATTTTACCTCAACAATAGCCCTAATTAGGCTTACTACACTGTAAAAAAGAAAACCGATGAGTGCGAGTCGGGTTCGTGACTCTAAGGGTTCAGTACAAATATGCTAAAGACCATTATCATCTTTGAAAATTTCAACTGTTTTGCTATCACGAGTCATAAGTACAGCCTGGTGAAAGACAGACAGCAGACTCTCAGTAATATTCATTTTTAGGGTTCCGTACGTCTGAATACAAAAACGGAACCCTTATAGGATCACTCGTGTGTCTGTCCGTCCGTCGCTTGCAGTCAATTATCTCCGAATCTATTAGACCGATTAAGTTGAAGTTTAGTACACATATCAATTCCTGTGACCCAAACACAGAGGTGTGACGTGAGCAGATGAAATCTGTATATGGGGGCTCATTTTTGGGGGGGAAGGGGAAAATTAAAAAAAAAAATCTGAAAACTGTATCGTGTGGCATATCAAATGAAAGGTCTTGTTGAGAAGATCTTGTTCAGAACAAAATACAGAAATTAGTTTTCTCTTTA
Source organism: Trichoplusia ni (assembly GCF_003590095.1). Classification (NCBI taxonomy): domain Eukaryota; kingdom Metazoa; phylum Arthropoda; class Insecta; order Lepidoptera; family Noctuidae; genus Trichoplusia; species Trichoplusia ni. Next base: position 1,259,047 of record NC_039500.1, read on the forward strand.
AAGATTATAGGAAAACCTATAAGAATTCCATGATATTAAAATAACATGGTAAATCACTCAATATTGTGCGTACCAACTTACATTTGCAGGTGGAATGTGTGGGAGAACATATTTTTTAACTCCAAAAACATCATAGGTAACATCGTACGGAACCCTCTTCACGCGAGTTCAACTTGCACTTGTCCCCTTTTTTTATCATTGGGGTACAGAACCCTCCAAACCAGAAATGAGGTAAATTTAGTCACAAATTATAAGCATTTCCCTTCTACCTTAGCCCATTGTGCCAAGAATAGAAGGTCCCAAACCTCAGGAGTGCTATTCAGAGGCAAATGAGAGCATTCACCTGATCAGCTGGTATCGAGAACCTGTGTAAACCTTTTTTACCCGCAGTTACTTTCCTTTCACGCCTCAAATCGTCGTTCCGGCCTTCAATTTGCCTATCAATGCCCTTTTTATTATAATTTTGGTCTTTTTTGAATTGATTTGAGGTACTCTTTTTTGTGAATTTTGTATGTGTTTTTGTTAAGGGCATTATGTAATAACATCATGCTCAGGTATATATCACAACTTATTACCTTCTAACCACGCGGACGAAATCGCGGGCAACAGCTAGTCAAGTAATATAGGAAGATATCTATGCGTGAATCCGTATGCAGACGGTTGCAGATTCGAACATTGGCACAACAATCGTAAATGGTAATTATAAAGTTTACGAAAATCCTTACCTGTGTTGTTATATCCATACTGTGTGTAACAAATTAAAGAACATTCAACGCTATATAAATGTTAATAAGTGCTATTATCATTTGTACAGAATTAAAGCTTGTTAATTTAAAGTTTGAACATTTGAATATCGCTTTAAAACACTTCAAATATGAATTCGTATGCATATGAAGTTGTTTGTGTATTTCTGTGAACATAATTATATTGTTTTTTCCTTAATACACCTATACAAGTATCTTATAATGTATGAACATTTTAGCATCTTTTAAAAAATTGGATACTTTTTTAATATTGTGGTATGTTTATAATAGGCTCTTATATATCTTTTTGAACTAGTCGGGCGATCCCGATAAATATATGTGAGTGAAACGTTGTATCATTTAAATATGTCACATTGTATGAAAATTACTAGAACAAAAAAAATTAAAAGCGTATATGTTCTACCTACCAATAGGTTAAAAATACAATATCAGGCAATTATTTTATGCAGGATTTAATTAACTTTTTACATGTAAAACAGACAGTCCATTAATGAGCTTCAAAATTACCTGTTTTATTAAACGTAATTTATTGGTCTTCTTATTAAATCTATTCATACATTTTTAATTAATTAGGCGTAATTAAAATCAATTACGGTAATCAGCGAAGGCGTTTCGTTGAGCTTTCTGATCTATTTCTGACGTTCTTCAAAATAGATTTCGCCTCTTTGTAAAGTCAAGTTATTTATTAAAAATATATATAAATACTAGCTGACCCAGCAAACATTCTTTTGCCGAATATTTTTTTTCTAGTTGTATGTATTTCTAATGCCACATTATAAAAAAAATAAAAACAAAATACTTCGTCCAAAAAATAAAAAAATAAATTTTAGTGCGGGCAACCCTTATCACTTAGGGGTATGAAAAATAGATGTTGTTCTATTCTCAGACCTACCCAATATGTATACAAAATTTCATAAGAATCGGTCGAACCGTTTCGGAGGAGTACGGTAACTAACATCGTGACACGGGAATTTTATATATTAGATTTGCATTATGAAATAGTTCTGAAAAAATATTATTAAAGTGAACGTTATTACTTTTTTTAGTTTCATAAGAAACCTAAGACCAAAAAGTCCTAAAATAAGAAAGTTTGATTCCCAATCAGCAAAAAATATGTGTGATGAGCACAATATTTTTAAAATTTCTTTTCTGGGTGTAAAGTGTTTGTATTAAAATTATTAAAGTATGTATGTTTATCATTTGTTTACTACTCATAATACAAGATCGGCTTTACAAAAGAGTGGAATATGATTATTTTACAAGTAATTACTTATTGACTACAATAGATTATTATTGGACATTTTTTTAAAAGCCGTAACAAGCTCCCAGAGCAAAACAACCGAAAATTATGTCAGGCAAACTAAAGACACCTTAAGCTCTGAAAACCTGGAGGTATTAACGAAAGCTACTTATTAACCTAAAACAAAATATTTATGACACTAATATCTTTAGATAATCCAAGGTCACAATAAGCGGGTGGCAAAATTTATCAAATATTAAACTTTCAGTACTTAACAGAGATTATTAAAGTTTCTCATTTTACTTCGGGAATCCATAAGGCCAAAGCTTTATAAGCAGAAGTTGCTTTGATCTTAGTAATCCTAACCCGGATTACGAATACTGGAATAATTTACATTGTGGTTGGACTGACCTTGAGTTTTCAGCCTCTTTGGGGTTTAAAACGCCAAATTAATGCACAGTGGGACCGGGAGTTTGGTTTATTCGATTAATATTGGTCTTTTGACTAAGCTTTGCAAATTTTTATTAAGTTTGTTTGCTTTGTAATTTTTTTTCTTAACAGACCTTCAAATGCAGCTTATGACGATGTCTTCAAATTCTCTTAAAAAGTAATACAATGAAGTTAAACTAAACTATTATGAGAAAAAAATCCTAATTACAAGTCAAACTCACGATATTCGTCTTCGTGTAAGTTTTGTACAAGGCTACTGCAAAACATACCTACTTGCAAAAAAATGGTTAGCTATCCCGTACTAATCAAACGTTCGTACCGTTTATTAGCTTAGATTTTCATTTTTAATATTGTGTCTTATACTGGCAGCAGAAAAACATCTTTTAAACTGTCACTGACAATTCATGAGAAAACCGACGGACAACGAAGAATCAGCAAGAGGGTTCGGTTGTAAAATTTAGTTTACGCAACCCTAAAAACATGTTCCCAACTTCCTCTGATTGTTATAAATTGACTGCGCGCTCACAGTCCACCGCTGAATATTGGAGCAAGGGCCCCAGGGCGCGGTCGTCATTAAGACCGGCACTTAATTTGTTAATGAAATTATTATAAGATGGAAGTCTGTTCGGTGTTACTGCGGTATAAGGTTACTCAATCAATTCTAGTTAGAAAATTACGGTGGATATAAAATGGGAAGAAAGAAAGGAGTTTTTAAATGGTAATACCAATGTGACACATGTAATATTTGGATACCTATTTTTATGTCAAAAAGTGACGTAATTTATCAGTCCAGTTCTATCATTTGAACAATATGAAAGTATCAAACTTAATTGTATAAAAATTGTCGAAATATGGCGTTGTTAGTTAGTTGAAGCCGCTGCCGACGTGCATATAATACTCAAAACTTTGGCAGGTTTACCGAGTTATTAAATTAACTTTCTGTGTACGTAAGCATTGCTTGAATAATGAAAAAAATGGTCAAGAGGGAGACAAACTCACCAGAATGACGTTTGCGAATAAAGAGCCAAAAAATGGCCAAAAAGATAATCCATCAAAATTATTACTGATCTGTAGTTATAGTGGAAACATGAATGCATCATCTGTGAAATTTAAACGATGGGCTGATGAAATTGAAATTTGATGTAGTGATGGTGGCAGATAGACAGATATCTGAGCCTCATTAATAAGGTTCAAGTTTTTATTTGGAGTATCTACCGTATTGAAAAAAAAAAATTCTATATATACCGAACCACTTTCTACATGAACCGTGTTACCTAACTACAAAACAAATTGGCGAATGTCTGGTGAATTTAAATCGTACGCAAAAGTTCCGTACACATTTGCTTACACTCGTAGTATAGAAAAGTTAAGATTCCACCATTTTCAAAGTTTTAATGCATTGTCAAGCTCTAGGATTCCGTGGGATATTGCAAGCAAATAGATGTTTGCATATAAGACTTATATCCTATTATATTCATGTTTTGCTTGCAAAGTAAGCAGCGAGAGATTTTAGTTTTGTAAATGTTTAAGACCTGGCAAGTTACATTTTGTAAGCGTCATTTTCAACCGATTTCAAAAAAGGAGGTTCAATTCTTCTGTATTTTTTACTATACCAGCTCAAAGCACAATAAGCTCCCAATTTGATCATATTTGAAATCGTTATAATATTTGTTGGACGTTATGTTACGGCAAATTGATTTGTCCTCCGGAAAAAATACTCTCCTCCGTAATAAAATCAAGAACCAAGCACCAAAATTCAGAAATAACTTTAAGCACCCATAAACATACTTCCTCAATAAATATTTTCACAATAAAAATGCAATTCAAATAGCATTGTACAGATATCAGATTAATTACATATCCGAGTCCATCTCCAAAATTGAATGGATAATATGAATACTTCGGTCAAAGCAAATTTTCCTTTGTACGAAAACTTTTTTAATGAAAAATGCTATTGAAAAACTGAATGTCAATACATCAGGTTGTTTTTTGTGTTTATGCTTTAAATGTTTTTTGTTGAAAGGAATAAGACTGGTAATTTGTACAGGTAACTGCTTTCAGAGGTAAACAGTTTTAAAATACCAGAATATAAATGTTCCACAGATAGGCACAGGGTCCCAGCCTTATGGAAGTTAGGTTTATGCATTGAGCACTACGCTAACTCACTGCGGATTCAGATTAAAGTATTTGGAATGCAGGTTTTGGTTCAGGTAACCGTGTGACGACATCACAGCTTCAAAGATACACTGCCGTGAGGAACGAAACCTATCCCTTCGTGTATACACTGCTTTGATTTATTTCTATTTTTATTTATTAATAAATATATCGCTTTATTGCCTTTTGTATTTCATCTTATCTATGATTAAAATATTTTTTTACACATTTCAAAATCAAAAACTTCAAATGATATTTATTTTGTAAAATGGGTTCAATACTGCTCAAAATTAGTCATTATCTTCTTGTTCACAGACCATTTCAAAGTCTCTATAGCAAAAACAGTGACAGTTTTTATTACATACATCGAAAATCAAACGCGACTTTATTATGCTCCCAATCAAGTCAGATCACCAAAATAGGTCTTCTGTCATAATTAATCAGCTTCCCAACAATTGAATTACTGCCTTATCCCTTGGTAATAAAGTTTCAACTACATTGTGATCTCGTGAGTAATTATTCCATAAATCAGCTGAAGATAAAATAAGTGTCGGGTGTCGACAGATGTAAAATGTATATGGAACAGAAGAGAAGGTGGAACTGCCTGTACGCTACTGGAGTATTAAATTGCTCAAATTTCAATTTCTACATACTATTATTTACGTTAATGCCCAAACTCGGGACAAGCATTCGTGTCTCACACAAAAGTTTTTCTACGCTTGGATCAAATCCTCAACACATCACGCTCTATGGATTTGGCTTGGTGACATCTCCCACTCTGCAACTCATGCAGTCAGTTGATCACCTCCTCCTATACTGACATACTGTCCCAAGTATCACTTCCATCCACATCTTTGCTCCGTGGTCTTAACTCACATGACTCGCGTGTTACAGAACTAAGCTAATAACATCCTTATTGGATGATGTTTCAAAAGTAATTAGCTACACTACGCGGATTACAAGTTACTAATTAAAAGACCATGTAAATTAAATACATTTCGTGATAGAAATTAATTGTTCGCGTCGTGAATAAAAGGGCTGATAAATGTAGGTTCTCACTCACACTCACTTACTTATTTGTTTATTTGTATGTTGGTCTGTTTCTCGTTCCGGTTGATTTTTATGATTGATGTTCTTTTTTTTATGGTGATTGATTTTGGACAGTAAAAGTTTGGATTTTTCCTTAATAACATCAATATCAAATAAAAACTCTCTTTGAAACAAATTATTGAGCTTTATAATTGAGTCATTTAAAAATCACAACAGCTAGAAAAATAGAAAAACTATTTAGTTAAAGTTACAATGACTATTAAACTAATATTTAACTGAAAAATATCCCGGTCAATACGTCTCATCTAATCTTCTTCCTGGAAAAATCAGACGTCTACAAACTAACTGTAACTGCAGTTTACGACATATCGCCTGACTTCGCCAATAAGCAATCCATCTGGAACTCTAGACATTGCTGAAACCAGCGAGTAATGCATCGCAGTTTATGGCCGTATTGAAGCTAATATTCTTCTTGTACCCGACATTTAGTTTCTTAAAGTAAGTATTTATTTTATTTTAAAGGATCTACATATATACACTTAAAATAAATACTAAAAAAAAAAACAATATTTAAAACAGTTTCTTAAATAATGGTTTGAATTAATAGGGTATTAGACAATAGTCTGATCAGTCCGTCAGACACTTTTCCAAAAAAGATTGGACAAGTACTTTTTAGCTCGTGTGACGTCACTTGCCAGTAGGTTTAAAGATGTGATAAATAAAATACATAGTCACTATTTTTTGGAAAACTATCTGACGGATTAAACAGATTATTATTATCTATAAGATTTAGTCAAATGCCTTATTGCTGTTTCCGGCTGTTCTTTTTTATTTTTAAGGTTTCGTACCTTTAAAGTTTACATAAATATTTCAACAGTAATTTTGTTGTCAGTCGGTAATGTCTGTTGTAGATATTTTATAGGGTTAAGGGAAAGTTTAATTTGAGGCAATTACATTCATGTAAGTCTTAGTGCAAGCAGGATGTCAAAAAATATATAACCGTTATAATCAGTTAGTATGAAAACGATAAGGAAAACTGAATTCAGAAAACCAAACGGAAATTCATTTTATAACCAAGTGAAAAACCGCTTTTACGCAAAACTGGACTTAAATTTCCCCGACGAAATATTAACTCATTTGTGTGGCAATATGATAGTGTGGATAATAATTATACACGGTGATTTTTTAGTCATCTTACAAAAGAAGCCCAGTTCATGTATCCGACGTAAAATACCCCTAGGCGCGATTATTATTTTTTTATCATCGACTAAGATAATAAGTACGAAGAAAATTAAACAAGAGAAATCTGAAATATACTCTTAAAAATGATAAAAACGCCGCCGCCCGCGCTCCTAACATTGTTACAAGGCTCGGACCGAGCTCGCAACAGAGTTGTGTTTCTAAAAAACTACGAATTGCATCATAATATTGAATAAAAAATGCATTTTAAATTTATTCAAATCTCATAAATACCTATTTTTTTATCATGAACGTGTTCTAGTCATTGGATACATGAACTGGGCTGCTTTTGTAAGACGACTAAAAAATCACGGTGTATAGTTATTAAGCGGCATCATAAAGCTCGGAGCAAGTTTAATAAGTTGTACCAATTCTCTCCAAGGAGGTTCAGAGCCGAAATCCTAGTGTACTCCCATTTCTGTGTTTGACGAGGAAATCCTTGGTGGATATAATTATGTTCTGATGAAGTAAATCCAAAGTTATACTGCGCGACATGAAAATGGGAGAAATTAAAAGTCATTAATTATAACCATCATATTATTATGTTCGTAATTGCTCACGCTGAAGTTTTACAATAATAACCCAAAAAAAAAACCTTTTTGGGAAATTGGTCAATGAATCAATGATTCTGAACCCTTGAATGAGTTCATTGCAATGGCGGACAGAAAATTCAAAATAATTTTAGTATTTATTTTAAATAAATAACCAGTATGTACAAATGCGTTAACTGATTGCTCAATGTAAACAATTTTAAAATAAACTCAGCAGCTTAAAATACCTGGTAAACAGCAAATTCAAGCTTTTACAGAGATGAAAAGGCAAAGGTTATTGGTTAATCTTTTTAAGATCGAAAACCAGTTTATATAAAATCGTTTTCTAGACTTTTCTAGATACAGGTAATAAAATTAATGGGATATAACTAGGTAATAGTCGGTACGGACGCTCGCGCGTGGCTACGACTGTACGTGAGAACCTAATGGGTGGAAAAAGGTAAAGAGATTTAAAGGGATTTCCGGTGGATGCTCTTTCTTACCGTGAAGTTGAAAAGATTTAAGTTTAAGAAATAAAAATGATAATGTAATAAGGATGTATGGGTATAAGAAGTTAAAATCAATTGAATCCGTCAAATAGAGAATTAACGAATTATATTTAAAATACGTATTTTTCCTTTATCTGAAAATTAATGAAACCCCCTGCTACACAAGGATTAAGTACCTTTCTGCGGGAGACGTTTTTTTAAGAAAAATAAAAACTCAACTTCTACCAGGTGGGATTTGAACATTATGAGTAAAAACTAGTTCAATCAACCGTGTGACCCGGAAAATTAATCCAAACGTAAACTAACCTATAAATGTGACCTCTTTTTTGACAGGACCTACTTACCTAAATTCATTTGTTTTACAGGTGCTTATCACGGCTCTCCATGTTGTAACATTGATAAAGGACGGACAAAGCCGTGCGTCAATATGTGTATAGGGCTCGTTATGTTAACAAATTGCAGCATTTGTACGCTAATCATATTAGTACACGGAGTGTGGTAATCTCATTATTACAGATAGATTTTTATGATAAATTGTGATGGCATTTATTATTTTTGTTTAAATTTTGTTTTGTTTTGCACTTGACCCGTTTTTTGTGGTTTTATCATAAGGATCGAATGCTTGTCCTGAGTCTGGCTGCCATGGTGCATGTGACTTAATAAAAAGAATAAATATCAAAATGTGGGAGTCGTTTTAATATTAAAAAAAATATCCCCTGGTAAAAAGCATGAAGACACTAATGCAATTTCATTCATTGGAAGAAGTACTAGAAACAAAATTAGCCTCCATTTATGGGTTAACTATAAATTGTTTATGTTTATAGTTGGTGATAGGCATTATTAATCAAAAATAAATGTGTTTCAATGACCATATGATTACGCAAATCAATTGGATTAATTCGACTAATCATGTGGTAAAACCGCCTACTACATGATCATAAAACAAAGCTGTGGTCGTTGTTAAAGTGAGACACGTCTATGCGCGGTGTGATACGTTGTCTCACTTCCACAATACCAAAAGATCTTCTATAAAATCTCATAGTACAGGCGTGATTATTCATGTGTAATTAATTACGTTTATGAAACACTGTGTTATATTAAATGACTCGTATTTAAACATGTGTAAATGTAATTTGTTCGTTTAATTTGATTCTGGGTTATTTGAAATGCTAAATATATTACAAAAAAAAAGAACTGTAACGGAATGTAAATGTTAGTTTTTGTTTTAAAGCGACTGCGGATCTTAAATGAAAAACCAAAACGAAACTTTTACTGTTTTTTTTTTAATGGTATTCCTTTTCCATTATTCAATTAAAGTCATTTATATTTCAGAAAAGGCACCCCACGATGAATTATTATTGCACTTTTATATCGAATTAGCTTTTCGCCCGCGGCTTCGCCCGCGTCGCGGTCGGTTATATCGCGTCTTCAAAAGTACGGGATAAAAACTATCCTATGTTCTTTCTCAAGGTCAACTCTATCTCTGTACCAAATTTCATTAAAATCAGTTCACTGGTTTAAACGTGAAAGCGTAACAGACAGACAGAGATACTTTCGCATTTATAATATTAGTAGGGATTTTAAGCTGATATAATGCTTTTCAAAAGTTTTCCTCCTCTTCCAAACTTTATTGTAGCGATTTCGACCATGAATGAAGCAAATTTTACTATTTCTGGCCAATTTTCAAACTTGATGTGAACTGTAAGCCCAAGAAAATAAAGTTACTTTAATCTATAAACAAAAAATAACTGTATAGCATTTTTGTGTTTATAATTTTGTAATTATTTATTAGACGGACTGAACAAGATTTTTTTTTAACCAAAAAAATTTATATGCATTTATTAAATGATGCAAGGTTTTAGTCACACATATTTATTGGAATTTCCCAACTAGTTTCGGAGCCAACCGGAGTACTTCACTAAGTATATTCAATTGTTTATAATTTGATTATAATCTCGATAATTACCAAACATAAATGAGATTAACACAACAATTATCTATTGAGCAATAAACATTCGAACTGCATTCAGCAATTACTGCTATTGCTATATGTGTAGTGGTTAGAAGGTGCTAATAGCTTTGTAGTATTGTAGGTTTGTAATGTGTTAACAAACTATTGTGTGGTTAGTGTAGAGTTTCTAATCCACACGACGTGTATAACCAGCAATGGACACGTGGCTTTATTAGAAATGCCAAATAAGTATGACAAAAACGAACTATTGAATTGAGTTGTTTCTGTTGACTTTTTTGCTATAAAATGAAAAGCTATGAACGCAATAGAACAACCGTCAGATACGGTACAGTAGTAAATATTTTCGTCACTTTATAAATATTTGTATATTGGCAAATTCGTAATACAGATTATTGTTTAAGGAAAATAATTGGGTTCATTGAAGCAGGCTTTTGTCTTCACGCAGAACGGTTTAAAATATATTCGATTTTTACCTAAAAACGTGCACTGTCTTATATAATCGTACAATCTCAATATTGAAGTTCTACGACTACTTTAGCAGTCAATTCTAGTACACAAAACCATCGATCAACTGCATTACATACATGTTCGTTCAAAAACTCATTTGTTTTAACTTCACACTGATTTATGTACAAAACTTACTTGTTTAATATATAAAATTGAAAGAAATGATTGATGAGTATTGTCGGAGTTGAGTCAGCTATAGTTTATACTGTTCGACGCCGTTACATCTTAGCTGCCTTCGAGTCTGGGGTCTTCAAACTTGTAAAGTTATACTTGCATTTGTAGAAAGAGATGGCGCTCTATGCCGTGTAACGTGCTGTCCCACTTCCACATATGCAACAGTCACTGTTTGGTAATAACTAGTAGGGCCCTGAAGCTTTGTTTAAAACTTCTGGAATAATTCTGCTATGATATTTGTATTTTACCGCGAGGTACTCGTATTTGGAAAATGTAAGTTTGCGATGAATAGAGTTTTTCGTGTACGCAAATCGCCTTAATAATTTCCTTCATTTTTTGTTTAAAAGATGAAATAAAAAAATATGTAAAGCTAATGACACAACAAAAAGTACTCGATTCGTATGTAGCAATATAATCTTTATTGCTACATACGAATCATTCAAATCGAGTTTATGATATTATTATTTTTCTGGGGACTTCTACAACCAGCTTTCCAAACAGAATACTTTTTCACCAAGAAGTCTTCAAACTAAGCCACATTCAGGTCATTGCAAACGACTCTACATGGGCATTACTCTTCGCATCGGACACGGCTCGCTAACACACTGATAGATCGCCATTGTTTCGGCACTTTGCCCTCTAATGTAACAGTGTACGGTTTTACGTACGTATGCCCAAAATAATGTGTTTATCTGTAATCAATAGTCCGAGCTTAATGCTACTGAAAATGGTGCAGAGGTTCGTTAGCGTAACGGTAGTATGCGTCTTAGTTTAGTTCTGGTAACAGATTCTTTACTTCATTAGAGGAACTTCGGAGGACACTAGGAATTCATAATTGTTTACACGGTATTTATTGGGATGGCCTTACAGCTGGGCTTAATAAATTGTTGCTACATGAGCTAAGGACTCTTGTTGTTCTTGTCGTAGAAGTAAATACCCGTGAATAAATCATTCTAAAAGAATTATGAAACTGTCTGTATGGAAAGCTTCGGAAGTGTTAGGTTCTCGTGCGCCCCAGCTAGCTTTAAAGGTCAAGTATTAAATCGTGCATCTAAGTAAGAAAGAAGTATTTTAGTTTTAAAAATAACAATAGTCATAATCAATAATTTTTCTAACTTAAATATTTAGATACAAAGAAATACTTAGCTACGAGTATTAACGGGCCATGTACCAGTCACGCATGTCAACAATATAGCACAATACTTACAATATAAATCAACATAATGGTATTATATTAAAACACGTGCCTCAACATTCTAACAAATATACAACAATCAAATTTTAATTAAACCGAAAAACAATTACCGAATCCAAACTTAATTCGAAATTATAACAACAATTACTTAATGAATAACAAAAACAATCTAATTTCGTAACTCTAATTTAATCTTAAATACACCAAATAAATATGGAGCCAAAATTCACGGATCCAATTAATTTCTTATTCATAAATTGTCGAGAAGTTAGTTATCTGTCTGATCTTGGATGATACAGAAATGAGTAATCCTTTTGAAGGGAGAAAGTAGGTCTGTGAAATTTTAAATGAGAACGGACAAATTTCTTCTAATATATAAAATTCCCGTGTCACGATGTTAGTTACCGTACTCCTCCGAAACAGCTTTATCGATTTTTACCAAATTTTATACACGTATTTAGTAGGTCTGAGAGTCGACTAACATCTATTTTTCATACCCCTAAGTGATGAGAATTGCTCACACAATCTTTTTTTTTTGGACGAACTTTTTTATATTTATTTTTTTATAATGTGGAATTAAAAAATACATACAACTAGAAAAAAAATTGGCAAAACAACGTTTGCTGGGTCAGCTAGTAAAGGTATAAAGTGGTTATACTAGGCTACCTACCATAGCAGCCAATCGGTAAAGAGGTAAACAATTGTGCGTCTATCTGAGTCCCACGTTGAATGTAAAGAAGTTTTCAAAAGCAGATGAATGTCTTTTGACCCTTTTATAAAAAATAATTGATTTAAAAATGTAGATTCGGCAACGTTAGGCACGGTCATTTTGATAGATCCTTTTTTTGGCATTTTTATAATTTAGCGATATTACACAACTCTCAATTTCGCGAATCTGACTCGCACATAACCGCTTTTTGTTGTTTCAAAGTCAAAATGGTCCATCCATAGAAATCTAAATAACAAGGTAATAGAAGTGCCAACGCCGCGTGACCTTGTCGCCACACTGGTGTCTTGGACGACACCAGCGCGCGAACTTACGCTCAGTCGCTCGCGGAACGTCGTCACAGCAAGAACCACTAAAAATGGTGTTTTGCGGCGTTTCTCAGGCTGGAAATTCATCTGCATCGTGTAATAACATAAATAAATAGATAACATTTTATCGGTAAGTAAATTATTGCAGTAATATTGATGTTATTGCAAAATTAAATTTCAAAACATAACCTTCATTATAAACCATATTTATATCGCACCATCCTGCAACAATTGCATTCTTTACTAATCATTGCCTCTGCAGTAAGAGACTTACAGAAATACACCGTTGTAAAAAGAGAAATGTATAACGAAAAATAATATTTATCAATGCGATCGTATTTGTAGTGGTACGGCCGCACAAAGCTGTCGGAAATAGTGATGTGGTTAAGTGCGGACAAATTATCCAAAATGAACATTGTATACGAAAAGTAACAATTTTAATAGTCGTTCGTTTTTGTGAACATATTATTTAATATATTTTCATTTCAGAATCCCGCAGGATGCAAATAAATACAAAAGACAAGTGGATGACTACCACGGGTAAACGAAATTGGTACCCTACAACTTAGGCCGAATATACACTATGAAATTAGTTGCATGCTTGATAACTTGCCGCCCGCCGCCGCCCGCGCCCCTCTCCATTTTTACGGCTCGGACCGCGCTCGCAACTGAATGTTTCAAAAAGTACGCCATGCGATATAGCATAGCATTGAATAAAAATTGCAATTTAAATTTATCCAAATCTCATAAATACCTATTTTTTTATTATGAACGTTTACTAGTCATTCGATACATGAACTGGGCTGCTTTTGTAAGACGACTAAAAAGTCACCGTATAAACCAAACCTACCTAGGTACCAAGTATTTAATAATAATATTTTTTTTTGTCAACCGACAATTAGCGAATTTTTTTTTTGTAAGTAGGTACATATTATAATGTAATCCATAGAAGAATACAACAAAAAACATTATCACTCATAATTTCGTCTTTCATTATATTTCGGATCCGTAGTCAATCCCTAGTGTAGTTTACGTAATCACTACAACTAATGCAAAAAAATGCAATGACTGTGTGAGTTAGTGAATCCATACAACGACAAAGTCAACCTTATTGCATTAGACGTACGGCCTAGTGTTGTTTGCTTGGTCTTCTCGATGTTAATGTTTGCGTGATTGCGTAGTTATTAGCTGTAAATGTGTTGAAGCCCCGCCCACCGGCGACATGCGTTTCGATAGATCGCCGCGGTGTATGCCATTTCTATTACCTTGTTATTTAGATTTCTATGGGTCCATCAGTTGTGTAACGACGTAAATAATTTAAAGTATTCTTATGTTTTTCGTTTTATTTTTTAATAACGATTATCCATCCATCTAAATCTAGTACCTAACTCTTTTTGAGATTGTTTTTAGTCTCGAGCATTAAGAAGTATTTTTTACTTTTAATATAGAGAAAGCAATTTGGTCATAAATTTAAATGACTATTTATCAAAGTTCAAGTCTAGACAGAGGTATTTTTTCTATATTTGGCGCAGATAATAGGCTCTAGACATACTAAGGTCATTTTAAAACAATAGATTCGCTTTTTTGACACATTAGATTATTATTGTAAGTGTACTGTGTCTATATGTGTGTGTGCTCATAAAGATAACTTTCGATCAATTTATTTTCCTTGTTTTTACGCAATCTGAAATCCAATTTAACGGAAAATTTACAAATTCATTTCCCATTAATGGCAAGCAACATAATTTTTTCCATCATTAAAAAATACAGTTCAATTTAAATGACAAATTTTCATTGTATTTTCGGCATGAAAACGAATCATACGTTATTCATTGTCTGGCCTCGTTTAGAGCCTCAGTAGCGATCAGAGAGGCTTCCAAATTTTATATTTCATCACTGTTGAATCAAGCAATATTTCTGAACACTTTGTTTTGTTTTCAAGCTTGACTGTTTGCTTGCATGTGTAAAGAAATTACACATGCAAGGAAACTTACATTTTTTCCAGATAAAAGAAATTTACAGGTAAGAAAAAATCTCGCGTTACTAGTTTACAAATTATTTGTCATTCATCAACAATTATTATCATACCAACTTCTAAATAACCTCAATGTTTAATTTTATAGTGAAATTATCATGGTTCATGTGATATGGACTGGTGATAGATACATGAAAAGGCGCTCTAATTTCGGAGCCTTAGCAACAGGTTTCCGTTTTTAGCTTTTGGGTATAGAACCCCAAAAATTATCATTAAATGTAACTACCCAAAATTGCGTCAGGCGTAGATTTCATATAACTTGCATCAATCAATTCCGGACGTCAAAAACGCGATTTGCAAAAAAAAAAAGATAAAACCTTTCAAGTGTCTGTACTGTCTGTGTCTTTCAAGTGTGCTGAAAAAGTCGCGTAATAAAGACCTGCATTTTACAGTAATTGCATTGACACAACGTTAAAAGTGTCAACACTAGTGTCAGCCTTTGTGATGGAACCTCTTTGTTCAGGATCTTCATCAACCCACTTGAAAGTACTATAGGTGTATTATAGAGGAAATGTTTCCTCATGAGTAATGGGTGTGATTTTATTTTACTTGTATGGGTTCTTTATTTGTCACCAGCTTACAAATTGACCTTTGATAAACCTCGAAATCTCCTATCCATATTTTTCAAATGTCACTAAAATGTCTTCAAAAAAATCAAATGTACGACCATTTAAAATAAAATGACGTGTCCAACGATCCGTGACAAATTGTTTTATAAAGACTTTCATTATTCTGACAGCTTCCAATTTCATTTAAAGCTAAGCTTTAAATTGGTGTTTATCATTTGGTGTTAATACATTAATGTGTTGCCAGTAATGGAATTTCGAAACTCTAGTGGCTCCTGAATAATTTATCAGATAGTAATTACGTATGTAGTCTGAATGGAAGCTAAGAGCTGTATTCAGTTGAATTTGCTCGGGCTGAAAGGCGACCTCATCTTAGATCGAGCGAAGAATAAACAAATGAACATCAAGGAGAAGCAAAAGATTAAAGAAGGAAGAAATTAAGAGTGAATATTTTACAAACTTCTAAAACAGATTCCCAGTTGATTTTGAAAGCCTATGGGGTATGCCAGGCAGCCTATATAAACATGAAGTACGAAATATCTGTACAGAATTTACGACAGATTTGTAGTAAAGTTATTACAGGTTGTAAGTAGTTAATATAATTACACTTTGGTATATTGAAAGATGACATTCAATACAAAGCACGTGACGTAAATACACCTGAATCTGCTGAATCCAATAAATGAAGCCGAGCCTAATCAATTACCGGTACCACGCACCCTCAGCGACACTAAATTACGTTAGCCATCCATTGAGTATCTTCCTCGCTATGATATAATGAACGGCCTTAATACCGCGTAATGTTTGCGTCGCTCTCCAAGTTATCTTTATAGCTTCCCTGATTACGCGCTCTGGCACCGACAATTTGATTAGCTTGGTAACGTGACGGAGACACGGACGTGCAGTTCGGTCAGCGGACTTCCTTATAATTAAGGAAAATGTATGGGATAAGGAAAACAAGCTCAAAATAATTATGACGACACGAGCTTGAATGGAGAAATATTTGTATAATTGTTCCTGTATTTGTTTGATAACGGAGCAGGAGAAACGCTTGTTAATAGAGAGAACACCAAGATTTTCGATCTAATATAAAATTTCGTTATGCTGAACAAGTGTTTTTGTACGGAAAAGAACTTTACACTTAATATGAAATCAACAAACTCTTGTAAATATACGTAACGTTATTAAACTTCCAGAGAACGTTATGAAACTAGACAGTTCCAAATCCATAACTCAACCGAGGAACAGTCGACATAATATGTTCAATTTCTATATAAAATACAAAACAGTTATAACACTAGATATTCAACCTAAAACCAGCTAACAACGTCACCTAAAAACCGATCCGTAATACTACATTCAACAATTTCAATCTCAGTTTTAATTTAGATCACCTACATGTTTTATTGTATTCGTTTGCTCCCAACGGAGTAGGATTCAAACAAAATAAAAATATATTCAGTGGACGCCAATATGTGCAGTCGGGAGCACACATCCCTTATGTTTCAATTCAGCCAACGATGTGCCTTTATGAAACTTTTTGTTGTCATACAGGTTGATTTTTATTTATAAGGTTTGTTTTGCGGTTGTATGTTTACGTCAGTTCTTTCTTTGCGACACAGGTAAGTATAATTTCAAAACCATTTTGAGACACTTCTTGATTCATTGGTTCGTCATTAGACTGTTACAGTCCACTACTGGCTTCTACCAAGAAGTTGAGGTGAGATTTTTTCATACTACTTATAGCAACGCCCAAGTTTGTAAGTATGGATGGATGTTTGTTACTCTTTAACGCAAAAACCACTGAACGTATTTGGACAAAATTTGGTACACTGATAGTTTATGGTCTAAATTAACACAAAACAGGTTTTATTCCAATTTTATGTTCCCGTGGGATCAATATTGAATTGTAGCGGTCGGAGTTTCTGGTGAACGCTAGTTCTTAATAAAATCGTTTTAATGCTCATATGCCTCATTTTTTTAAATTTTACACTCCGACACCCCACCCAAGAACATTCCTTTGTTTTTTCCTTTTAGCATCTTCGATAGCATCGCCATTCGCTTTTGTTTACTGTAGCTGTTTCGACTGTTCCACATTTTTGTAAGACATCCCATATCGGAAATAAGCAAGCATAGGCATTGTTCTTTCGGTTCTGCAAGGCTTTTTTTCTTTATTTCTTGTGTGGAGTTCTATATGACTATTTTGTCAGTCTGTTTTAGCCCCTGTATGTCTCAGAGTAAGAAATATACTTGAAGCCTTGCAGTGTCGTCAGTAAACGCCATGAATAATTAATATAACCACTTCGATTAGAGACTGAAGCTGGACCGGTGCTTCGACGCTCTTCTATAATTTAATTTGGGTTAAGGACAAGCTATAGTGGTACCCGAGTTGTAGGTGGAGGTGTCGTAATTATTGTGTGAAAGGGAATTGGATGTTAGTCGGATCTATTTTGTTTGTCAGTTATTATATTTATTTCAATGTCTTTTATAATTACGGCAATGTTTTTTCTTGAATCGTTTGATTTAATGCGGAGCTTACTCCAACACATCGACCAGAACCAAAAATAGTGTAGATTTATGTGTGCAAAGATACTAATCTTTAAAGCTCTTGGAGAGCGGGATTGGAAAAATTAAAGCATATTATGAGTACCGAAATTTCCAGCCGGTATGATTGCGGGTCAAAACAAAAAATACCTATTAAGCCTTACCTACGGATGAAAAATATTTGTCACTTACCCTAAAGATTAGAGTTTCAGATTTTGTTGACCCCTGCTTCTACCGGTTTTAGCTACACCGGTTTAGCGATATTTGTCGGGTATCCCGGATGTTTTGCACGGACTCAGCTGACGTAACTGATCTTGTGAAATATCGTTATTTTTATATTTATTTGTCGGTAATTCTTTGTAGATAGGTTCACATTCTAAGTATCTGCTTTTGTGTTTTCCTTACTAGAGCGTTTTGCTTATTGTGAAATAAGTGTAGTGTCCCTCCCCCAAATGTTGCCACGGTTCTCTGTTCTGGGCTATTATTAAGCGTTGAGGTTATTTCGCCACCGCTTCCTAGGTCACTCACGGCGACGCCGTTTATCCCCTGGCTCCCATAGCGTAGCGACTTTGGCCCAGAGGTCACTCTCCATGCGGATGACGTGACCCGCCCAATCCCATTTTAGCCTTTCAGCATTTTTGCCGACATCTGAGTCATACTGCTTTACTGCGGTTTATTTTTAATATTAAAACGTCAACAAAAATCCATTATTTTCTTAAAAAAAAATCATGTGTCTCTTTATTATGAAATAGGTATGTATATCAATAGCGTTCCGTTTTCATCCCTTAAAAAATACTTAAAAACAGATCACTCTACACCGCTGTTTGCACTTTACACAACTATTTTAAAAGACTCAGAATTTGTGTTAAGCAAATATGGCCGTTGAAAACTCAAGGGGAGGACATAAAATGTTGATCGGACGGCCGCCGTAGCGTTTGTGAATATCAGAGCAGGTAAAAGCTCCATGTTGATAAACGCGATTGATTGAGCTCTCGAATATTTTATTATAATGTTCAACGTGTGAATGATTTTTTTATTTATTCAAGTGAATTACTTTTATAAAATCGTGAACCTATCTAATAGTTATTCGAGGTTTTGTTAAAAGTCTTTTTTTGTGGAATTGCTTCATTTATCATTTAATGTAGTGTAATGTAATCTATTATTCGTTAACATAGATAGAATGATGAACTAAACAAAAAACACAAAAGTAGTTGTAGGAAATTAGCCGTTGTTTTTACTCAGATTCTAACACGAAAATAAAGACGAAGATTTAACGACACAAAAAGCCAAAACCACAAATTTAAAGACTTAGTCTACCGACTCTCTCACATAAAAAGCATATGAAACATTACGTTCATGCAGTTTTAAACCGTTGGTTGGCACGGTACCGGAAAAATGAACGGAGATATTTAAATATTAATCGGTAAAAAGCCTTATATTTTTTTAAAGATAAATTGCCTGCCGTGTGAATGTGGGCTAGTCATAAAACATGTTCCCTTTGGAACAAAGAAAATAAAATAACGACAGAGGTTCTGGCTGTAGTCGAGCTTCCACTGTTAGTATGAGAACTAAGAGATACCATAAACTGGGATTTAGGGAGACATTCTCTCCAAAAAAAACAAGAAAAAATAATAATTTAAAATTAGGACATGCCATGCCACACAACTCAAGAAATTTTAATGTCGGCAAAAATGTAGACAATCTAAATTATAGAAGTATATTTTTTTTCTTAAAAAAGTTCTGTTCTGGATCCAAATTTAAAACCCAGCATTTCGTTTTTATGTCCTAACGAAGCAAATTATTCCTAACTTTTTATGATGACGAAGAAACTCCCACAAATTGCGAAAACCTAAATTAAGTTTTATCACAGACTTCTAAAAATACGCCCCAAATAAATTGACCTTCGACCTTTCCGTAATAAGGTCACTAAAGTTAAAAGGTTCCATGGTTATTCAAGTTTGTTTTTTAAGTATGAGCAACAAGTATTTAGAATTGTGTTTCGCAAAGAATTTTTCAAATATTTTAATTTGTTTTTGGTCGGTCCAAAAACAAATGGCTTAAAGAGTAGCTGTTATGTTTTAGAGTTATAATTAAAATTATTTTAATTAAACTGAACATAATAAATGTCAAAGTAACGAAACTCAAACTTCCTACCACTCTCCTAATAACACTTTTAGCGTTTTAATATGAAAACAAAACGAAACTGACATATATGAACAATTCTTACTCAAATTCTTTCCGAAGTCTAATACAGATTGTAATTCTAAAATATTTTTGACAGCAATACTTATTTTTAATCCCAAAAATTTCTCCTACAAAGTTGGGGTCACTACTTGTACATTGTGAAATTCTTTTGGCGATTTTTTCCACTCCTTCTCCTCTGATTTATGTTGGTGTGGTCCGGCGAAATTCACGAATTGCTATGCGGTATTCTGTTTGCAGCTACATCTCTTAGGGGCATTACTTTAACATAAGCTCTCGCTTTAAACGGTTAATATACGAGTTATGTGCCAGAGTTTAACTTTTTTTGGTTTTCGAGTCATTTGGATACCTTTTTTATGTGTTTTCGTTATCTATACTCGGTTATAGATGAGATAAATACTTTACCTTCTGGCGTGATTGAAAAATTTGGGCCAGAAGAACTTGTTTTTGTCAAAATCGAGCGAACTGCGGAAACTATGTTGCAAAAGGTTTCATTGTAAAAGAACAACCAAGTGATAGTCCCTAAGGCTCTAAGGCTTCACGCAATCCTATTACCTGCATGAAACTTAAACGGGAATGAAGTCGCGACGGCAAAGTATAGCTGCTATCAATAAAATAATCTCATAACAAAATCTGTCCAAAAAAATCATATAAGCAAACAGTAAGTATTGTAAATCACCAATTCCTATAATTCAATCAACAATACGTAACCAATTGGGATACTCGAAGTACAATGATCTATTTGAGCCAACAAATCTTCTGAGCGGCTCACAAAAAATGTACCGGCATTAATCATGGCCGCGTGGGATGTTTCAGTTCTATTTCAGCTTTGTTGTCTAGGCCAAGCAGTATTGGTAATGAATTATTCTTCGAAACGAGAACATATCGTGGGCACATTTTCTTTTTTTTTGGATTTTTACTGTTCCTTATCCAAAAGAACAGCTGTCTGTCTGAAATTCCGTCAACGGGCTGTTTTCACGAACTGTGTTATCTAGACAGTTGTCATTTTCCACAGATGATGAATTCCTGTTGCCGAAACAACAATTTTTTTTTATCGAGTGTCCGACTCGCACTTGAATTGGTTTTTTATTTCTTCTTTTCACCGTAAACAGAGTGAGACATTTTAAACATCCAGCTACCAGTTCAAGTTTGTTCTTGCTTGCAATGGAGGAAAGTCTCCTCCGGACCCCTTTTTATATTGAATATTCAATTCTCGGTATACTTTGTTTTACGTTCATTAATTTTCTTGTTTGACGGAACTTCAAGAGAGATTTTATTTGTACTTTTAAGGTTAAACTAGTACCCATTTTCTATCTGGCAGTCTGTCACCAGCTGTAGGAAATGCATCATTATAGGTAAATAAAAAAATCCGATTTTTTGAGGCGCAACGTTAGTTGGTATGGTCATAAATTTATCGATCCAACTTTTAGAAATTAAAAATTTGTCTTTACCTACTAAAATCTTGTCCAAAACCCCAATTTTTTATTTTATGATCACAGTAATTACTTTTGTTCAATCGTTTAATTTACAAAATAGTTTGTAAAATGTTCTTTAAAAAAAATATCTTTAAGAATTTCAATCGAAGTCGTGTTTACAAAAACAACATGCATTTCGAAACTTTTATAAATTGTTATTTTGAAGGAACTTTTTGAATTCAAAACAGGGTTTATTGCATCATTTAGTTAAACGTTCTTTTCTTGTTTGTATTCCAAGGAAATAAGGGAAAATTTTGTAACCCAATTGTGTTGACAACACCAAAATCAATTTGAAAAACAATTTGCAAATTAGGGCACATTATTAAACTTTTATCTTTTTAGTTAAAATGCTTTAACACATTTAATTGTTATTTAAGTTAAGTGAAACAAACCCTTGTGCTTTCCAGATTTAATCATTCTTTTTAAGAAGAGATTAATTATATTTTGTTTATAAAAGACTTGAAAAAAATAAACAAAAAAATATCTTCTGAAAGTTGTTAGACGTTAAACTAATTAACAGCTATTTTTTTTTGACGATTACCGAATATTCTTTTCCCTTTTGTGATTGGTCATTCATTTTTATTTTAATAACAATTAACATAACAAATTTTACAATATTGAAATCGAAAATAAAGGCATAATACGAATGAAATAGCCTCAATAATTAGATAATAATTAATAATTAGACATTTTTCATAAAGTTGATGATTGAAGATAAAATCTATTTAATTCCTCTTATTCTGTTTTTGAAGGAAAATTTTGAAACATTATCAAAGATATCTCCTTAGTTGACACTGCATAACTCTCAGTAAACAATTTTGCGTCCCTCAAATCACGAACATTGAATACCTAAAGCTGAAGATCTGTTTGTTAGTCCACTCATTAATTACCCTTAGTTGAAACACAAACATAAAGTCAATTTAATAGAGGTGGCATCTGTCCCGTACCACAAACCTTTAAACCAAGACTGTAGTGTGAGCGGGACGGCGCTCTACACCGCGAATAGCTGTATCTCGCTTCCACTCGTGCAACCATGCCTTTAAAATATACAGTAACGGATAACTTCTAAAATAAAGAGCGTGTTGCAAAACTTTCAAAGGTACTTACCCCAGTATTTAATTGGTCCTTAATTAATGAGTTCCGGAATATGCTGATTTAAGAAGTTGTTATTAATTAAATTTGGATGGTGTCAAGGTATTGACTGAGTTGATTTTATTTTTGGAATACATTATTAGGTCATTACTTTAGCTTCTAGAGAAAAGATTTGGGTAATAACGAAATCGGATAATAATAATTAATCTTATGTGATACGCAGAAAGCTTTTGCGCGTCCGCCATAAGACGAATTTTAATTCAAAACTCTTTGTCTGATTCAATCATACTTAAAAATGAAAATGTTAATTATATTTTGTTTATGAAAGGATCGAAAAAAACAAGAAAATTATTTTTTAAAGTTCTTAAAATTTAAAATAAAGCATTTAAGCTAACCTTAGCTTGCTTGATAAAGCGATTGGTGCGTAAAGAAAATAGTCGCAGGTTCGAGACTTGTCTGAAGTATGATTTTTTATGATAATTATGTGTATTTAATTACTTTTTTTTTAATACAAAATTACACTTATGACCAGCTTTTTTTACAGATAAAAAAATAATAGGTAATATTTTCCTTAACTCGTTAAAAAGTGTCATAGGAACGATTTTTCATTGCGTTACATACCTGAAACAATAAAAGAGTTATGATAAGAATACATTAGTTATATAAACCAACCATAATTTGAATAAAACAGATAGGCTTCAATAAGATCGAGTGATAGTCAGCCTCGCAACTTTTACGGTTCCGAACAAATAAGCTATAAGATAAACGAATCCACTGTGAAGTATAAATGTAATGAAATGAGGTTTCATTAAATTTTGAATTTGACGCGCTTCGCGCGTTGACAGGTTGTCCAATCAAGATAGAGGACAGCGGCCAGAGACGCGTGATAGAAATGGCGGATTTTGTTTAGATTTCTTATTTGCATTTATATTTTAAAAAAGACTTGTTGAAATGATATAATTGAGGAGGCGATATCAGTTAACTTTAATGTCGTTTCTTTGTATTTTCAGGTAAGATTAGTGTAGTTGTCATAGTTAAACTATTAGTATTGTAATATAGTAAAGGCGTGATGAATAAAATAAAGCTTTGTATTTTCAGAGAAACAAATTGTGGTTAATTCGCAACTCCTCAACAATATAATAACCTTATAAAACGACATTTTTTTTTAACTAAAAGAAGATGGAGCGACTGCAATTTGAATTTACAATGATAGCCTCATATGATGGCAAATCTAATGTACTAGCCATAACCTCAATATCTACAGAAGAAGGAAAATGCTATGTTCTACCTGATGAGCTGAAGCCGGTGATTCATCATACATATATTGTGAAAATGAACACGTTCTCAAAAATAAAAAATAGCATTAAGAAAAGGCATCAAAGTAGAAAAATATGGATAAAATTGGATGAAGATCTTAAGAAAACATACATAGATGAGGAAGGTAATATACAATTTCTAGATCAATATTTAGAAGAAACTTGCACAAAACAACCAATTGACAAAAATGATAATTTGCAACATATCTTGGAAAAAATGATAGAATCTACTACAAAAAAAGAAAATCAACATAACCTGAAACACATTTCAGAGAAATTTATTATTGAAAAGTTCACTAGTAAGAACCCTAATGCAGTGCAATGGATGGAGAATTTTGAAAAAGAGTGTGAACGCTTTAATATTTCAAAAGATGAAACAAAAATAGATATATTGCGGTTGTTTTTAGAAAAATCTTGCTTGGATTGGTATAGCTCAATGGCCACAAAATTTACAATAAAGGCTGAATGGACTGAATGGAAAGACAAATTTCTAGAAACATTTAAAAACCGAGGATGGGACATAGTCACATATGCTCTTGCATTCAGGTATAAAGAAGGACTACTAATTGATTATGCTATAAAAAAAGAAAGGCTTATTCTAGACACTAACAAGTCAATAGATTCCAAAACAATGATAGATCTTATTGCAACAGGTTTACCTGGATTTATCTTAAATAAGTTAAATAGGGATGAACTCAATGACACTACTGATTTGTTCAATGAGGTAAGAAAATATGAAGGTATGATGTACAAGAAAAACTCAACTACAGTAAATAGTGGTACATTCCTTTATAAAAATAAAACTACTGAGAAGAAACCATGTAAGATTTGTGAATCTTTGGACAAAGGAATTAGATATCACCCGGAGGAGACATGTTGGTTTAAGAAAAATAAAAATGAATCTGAAAAGGTTTTTAAACCTAGAAATATAAATAACAACTCCATTATTGAAGTAGATATAAATACTGAGGAAAAAAACTAGTAAGTACACCATTAATCAAAATCAAGCTTTTATTAGAAAATAAACTAGAAGTGAACGGTATTTATGATTCAGGATCACAGGTCTCTTTAATAAATTCAAGACTAATTAAAGTAAAAGAAAAAAAGGACAATGTGAATATAGCATATATGAAGACGGTTAATGGTGTGAAAAAAACAGATGGCTTGATAACAATAAAAATAAAAATATTTGATTTAGAAGAAGAGGTGGATGTATACGTCGTAGAAAATGAAGATTTTGAAGATTTTATAATTGGATTGGATATGATAAAAAAATTCAAACTAACTCAAAATGAGGACTTGCAGATAGAACAAAAGAAAATAACAAATAAATTAGATGGAACTTCTCAGCATAACAGAAATGAAGAAAAGAATATAAAAACATTTGCAATAAATTTTAATGAACACATAGAAACAGAAGAATTTATAAGTATGACAGACCATTTAGATACCGAAAAGAAAATTGAGATAGAGAAAATTCTAAAAGAATATAATACAATTTTTGCCAAGAACAAGTATGATATTGGATCAGTTAGGGCTTATGAAGCTCACATAGATTTAGTAGTGAATAAATACTGTAGTAAAAGACCATACAGATGTACATTAGAAGATAAGTTGGAAATTGAAGAGCAAATATCTGAGTTGCTAAAGAATAATTTAATAGAAGAATCCTACAGCCCATTCGCTGCTCCAGTGACATTGGCTTTTAAAAAAGGTGAAAATAGAAAATCCCGCTTATGTATAGATTTCAGGGAACTAAACAAAATTGTTGTCCCACAAGCTCAACCTTTCCCATTAATAGATGATTTAATTATTAAAACTAGAAATTGTAAGTATTTTACAATTCTAGATATAAATTCTGCTTTTTGGTCCATACCATTACGAGTGGAAGATAAAAGTAAAACAGGATTTGTCACACAAGATGGCCACTTCCAGTGGACCTGTCTTCCTTTTGGTCTGAAAACATCACCAGCGATTTTCCAGAGAATTTTAAGTAATGTTCTGAGAAAACATAATCTTACAGGATATTCCGTAAACTATATTGATGACATTCTGATATACTCTACTACATTTGAAGAACATATTAAACATATAAGAAGAGTATTAGAAGCAATAATAAAAGAAGGCTTTAGATTGAAGTTTACGAAATGTACCTTTGCTTCAGACTCAGTAAAGTACCTCGGCCATGTAATTCGGAACAATTCGGTGAGTCCACTAAAGGACAATTTGATCTCGATAAGAAATTTTCCAACCCCTAAGACACAAAAGAATATCAGACAATTTCTAGGAAAAATCAACTTCTACCATGAATATATCCCAAGAAGTGCAATTATTCTAGATCCATTACATAATTTATTAAGAAAAAATGAAAAGTTTGTGTGGTCAGAGAAGTGTGAAGAATCATTTAATCAAATAAAAACATATTTAAGTTCTCAACCTGTATTAGAAATATTTGATAAAGACTTACCAATAAAAATATTTACAGATGCGTCTTTAGAGGGTGTTGGGGCAATATTAAAACAGACACAGCTAGACGGTAAAGACAAACCCGTGGCGTATTTTTCAAAAAACCTAAATGAATCTCAAAAACGGAAAAAAGCTATATATTTGGAATGTTTTGCTATGAAAGAAGCAGTTAAATATTGGCAACACTGGCTAATTGGAAAACAATTCACTATTTACTCAGACCACAAACCTCTAGAGAACATGAATATCAAATGCAGGACAGATGAAGAATTGGGTGACCTTACATATTATCTATCTCAATATGACTTTACAGTAAAATATATACCTGGTAAAGAGAATATAGAAGCAGACTGTTTGAGCCGAAACCCTGTATTAGAATCAGAAGATAACAAGGAGGATCTATTGAAAATAGTTAATTTAATACAAATAAAAGATATAGTTGAAGACCAAGAAAAAAATAAAACAATAAAAGTAAAGAAACAAAATCTATTATTCAAAAATAAAATCTATTACAAAACAATAAAGAAGCATGAAAAGATTATACTCTCAGAAGAATTTAGTAAAAAGTTTATAAAAAAGGTGCATGAAGATTTATTCCATATTGGAATCAGACAGTTGCAGAAAAAAATAAGTTCAATATATACAGCTAAAAACCTAACAAAAAATATCATAAATATTTGCAAAACTTGCGAAATATGTATAAAAAATAAATCAAGATGTCAAGGAAAATTTGGCTTAATGTCACAGCTGGGACCAGCAACAAAACCATTTGAGATAATGTCAATGGATACTATAGGGGGTTTTGGAGGATCTAGGTCAACAAAAAAATACTTGCATCTTTTAGTTGACCACTACACAAGATATGCATTTATTGCGACTTCAAAAACACAGAACGCAAGTGACTTTATAAAACTTACAAAGAAAATATTAGAGACAGATGAGATTGGAATAATTATGACAGATCAATACCCAGGCATCAACTCAAAAGAATTTAAACACTTTTTGCAGGAGAATAACATTAAACTAATTTTTACAGCAGTGAATACACCATTCTCGAATGGGTTGAACGAACGATTAAACCAAACAATAGTAAATAAAATAAGATGTAAAATAAATGAGAAAACAAATAAGAAAACATGGACAACTGTGGCAAGAGAATGTATACAGAAATATAATGAAACAGACCATTCTGTTACAGGTTTTGCACCAAAATATTTACTGGATGGTACAAATGTCAATATTTTACCAATTGAAATTAAAAAAAGAGAAAATGAAGACAAGTGGATGGCTGATAGACAATTAGCATTAGAGAATACAATTAAATCCCATAAGTATAACAAGAAAATGTTTGATAAAAATAGGAAAATGCAAGAGTTCGAGGTCGGAGACAGTGTATATGTAGAAAATGGAAATAGACTGAACAGAAAAAAATTAGACGAATTAAAAATAGGCCCTTTCAAGATAATAGAGAAAATATCGAACTCCATTTATAAGATTGACACTGGACACAGAAAAACAGAATCAACTTTATTCCATATAACGAAATTACAACCTGTCACAGTAGAAGATGAAGTAGAAGAAAATGAATATGAGGATAATTTGTAGCTACATTATATAGATAGATTATATTTTTTAGAATTTTCGCTCTGAGGGGGGGAGATGTAATGAAATGAGGTTTCATTAAATTTTGAATTTGACGCGCTTCGCGCGTTGACAGGTTGTCCAATCAAGATAGAGGACAGCGGCCAGAGACGCGTGATAGAAATGGCGGATTTTGTTTAGATTTCTTATTTGCATTTATATTTTAAAAAAGACTTGTTGAAATGATATAATTGAGGAGGCGATATCAGTTAACTTTAATGTCGTTTCTTTGTATTTTCAGGTAAGATTAGTGTAGTTGTCATAGTTAAACTATTAGTATTGTAATATAGTAAAGGCGTGATGAATAAAATAAAGCTTTGTATTTTCAGAGAAACAAATTGTGGTTAATTCGCAACTCCTCAACAATATAATAACCTTATATAAATATGTGACCTTAAAAGCCGTTGCTTGACCTCGATGGTACCTCAGTAATAGGGTCTCAATTTTACCCTTTGATTATGAAACCCGAAAACTACCGATTGTCAAAAATTGTCTTTAAAGTGGGATGTGATATAATTCTTACAAGCGGCATTACAAAATCCTTATCGTTTGTATCGAGGGACGCAAGGAAACCAATTTACAAGATCTTCGAAAACAAATCCCTCTAAAGAGATGCTAATTTCAGTAATAAGGCACTTCAAGGTCAATATTTATTTTGTTAAAGAAAATTCGTTTGAAGTTTTGATCTTTACAAAATATTACATAAAAGAAATTGTGTGTGTATTGATGTAGCTATTGATGTTCTGAACGGTTCAACAAGTGAAGGTAAGGTTCAATATTTTCAGTCTATTTTAGGGAAGGTTAACAATGGGCTTAATTTTGAGAAAAATTTAATATAAAATATGTTTTCATCGTCTCTTTCTACCTTTTGACAACCATGGAAATAGTTTATTTAATACAAACTACAAAATAAACTATTGAAAAATCAGGATCTGACAGACTCAAAACAGCACGTAAGAAGAGGCTGACGTTCCTTAGCCAGTCCTTAAAGTGCGAAATACGCGAGAATACTAGAAAGACTCACTAAATTAATAGGATATTGGACTTTTGAATTACGCCTATGTTAATTTAGATCTAGTATGGAGCCCACGCTACAATAAAAAAGTAATGTCTTTATCCTCATCATCATTAGCCCATATTCGTCCACTGCTGGACATAGGCCTCCCCAATTGCACTCCATTGAGATCTATCTTCGTCTCTGCTTATGTTTGATGCGCAATTCTATGGCAGAGTCCTGAAGCTGCAAGCACGACGCTTCCCTGAAATTTTCAGGTGTGCGTAGCGCCTCACAATCTAATATTATTTCATTAGAATGTTAATAACTCTTTGTTCTAATGTCATTGTTGCTAATTACAACATTAGTCACCATATCAATTGTTTAATTGCTAATACAGAAAAAAACTGAAATAAGTCTACAAAACCATAATAAAGGCCAAATTATTAATAACAATTATAATGATTTTCACCTGTAAATACAATAGCAACATGGCGGACTATGTTAATTTTGGATTTAATTAAATTTTGGAACAGAACGATTAAAACCATAAGGCCCCGTAGATATTATTGAAGAGACAAGGGTTGCGATACTTAATTACAACGCTTTATACTCTAGAAAAAAATACAAACGTAGGTTTTATTTTTCTTCTGAACTTTATACAGTTTTTTGAAGAATACTGTTTTAATTCATATTTTCAAAAACTACATAGAATTCTATATTGAGTTAAAAAGTGTTAAAATCATTTATTTATAAATGTCTTAGTCGATTTTTTTTTAATTGAATGAAAATAAGTTTTTTTTCCATTACAATAGTTTATTTTGATAGTAACTGTCGTGAGAATGATTCATTATTATTCTCACGGTTTACTCAGTCGGAGTTCGACTCGCGATCCCGCCGCGTCTGCACATGATTAAGGACTCCGGTTGGGTCCAAAATTAGTCGGGCTACCCGATAAATACGCGTGAGTAAACCGTTACATCATTTAATAATACAATAGTTTAGCTTAAAAATAGTCTGTGTTATATAAATTTAGTTCACAATACATGTACTGGAGTCTCCATTTAAGAATATAAAATGCCTGTAGTTGAAGACTCCGCTCTTTAATGACAGTACAAAATACCGGTAAGCAATCAATGAGCAATTATAAGAATTGTAAAAAGAAAATACGATAATTGTGTGTGTCGTTATCCATTAATGTGTAAATCATTTTTTTTTTCTGGGCAGTCAGAGCTGTTGCACTACATTGCAAAGTCCTTCAAGAAAGAAGGCTTTATTTCACGCCACCTTGCACAAGCCCCAGCCATAAATAAATTAGTTCCAAATAAAATTTACGCCATTCATGTTTTAAATATAAATAAAAAGGGAAAATTCAGTAAAGTCATCGCCCTTCAATATTATTTCACGAAGCTATTGTAAGTTATTTCAAATATAAACAATTTTAGAAATACAAAGCACTGGATAACAAATAAAAGTTGAAAAACCAACAAAACTTTGTTTTTCATTTAAAAACAATGGTATTTATAAATCAATACAATGCTGGTTTATTTATACATTGTTTTGCAGAAATATTTACATAATAATTATGACTGTAAACCTTATTCAAATTAAAGATACTGAAAAACGTACTGATACTATACATTCTTATTAGATAAAAAAACATATATTTTGACTACTTAAAAATACATGTAAATAAACAAACTCGCAACGAGTAGGTTAATACATTTAAACACATATTTTAACATACTTTTTCTATTAACAGGACTGCGAAAAGCAAGTCGTTACAATGGTTCTATAGTGGACAAAAAATGTTTTTTTTTTTCTTTTTTTTCAAAAACTTCATCCTTAATAGCCCATTGGCCTTGCTTACTCCATTCTATTACTGACCCTTAGCGTCATCCATTGGCATAAAATATACAAAATATTAAGAATTCCATTCATTAAGAATTAAAAAATAAAAAACAAAAAAAAAGTAATAATCTTGCTTAAAAGAATTACAAAAGCAACACAAAACAGAACACGGTAACAAACGCTGACAAAAGAATGTCTGAGAGTAAATCGCATGAATCTAATTGTCTTAAGTGATTTAAATGGCGTTGCATTCAGCCACAATCCGAGACGCCTACCTCCTAAAGCAAGTCAACCGCTTTGCGGAAGCGAGATAGCACTACCCCTCGTAGAGCGACATCCCGCTCGCACAACTACAAATGTCTTTAAGAGATGGTTGAACGCTTCAAAGGCTCTCTCCAGCTTCTGACGTCACAGTTTTACTTTGCAGTTTTTTCGCTTTGTACCAAGACCGGGCAATGTGGCTTTTGATATGCTAATCTGTGCCAGTGGCATCCCTTTATTAATGCTTTTCAAGTTGCACAGAATTGTTCGGTGAATGTGGTGGAGGTAGCTTTGTTTAATCGTATGGCGACCTAGTTTTAAATTTACGTTTAGATAAAAAGAATTAAAAATTTTAAAAATGGTAGTCGGTAATAAAAAAGTTTTAGAATGACTCTTATGATTACAAAATTACAAAAAGAACATTACATTTTAAGTAAACGTTTTGATGTTGCCAGACTGAAAAAGAGATTTTTTTTTTAACAGTAGATTCACATACATTTTTCTTTTACTACCATCCTTCTCATATCAGCTTTCATCAGAAAATAATAAAACATACCGAAATCCTCCAATACTGATTGGTCCTTTCAGATGCACAGATTTTTTATACGTTAAAATTCGTTTCTGGATTGTATTTCAGTTTTCAATACTATTTTTTGAGTCGGATATATTCTTTATTACATAGGAAAAATTTATACCTCTAAAATCTTACAAAATAAAGAAAAACTACATTATCACTATAATATGAGGTTACTTATCTATTCCATATTCTGTGCTTTTATGTTTTGTCTATTCATTCCATCGGGAACAGAAAACTGTACGGAATAGCCGAGTGGTTAAAGTCACTTGCCTAAGCCGACGTGTCACGGGTACGATCGCCGCGTAGCACAAGAATTTGTGTGATCCACGAATCTTTAGTCTTGGTGTCATTGTGCATGTGACTTGAATGTTTGTGAAACACCCCGTACACAACCCGATGACGTAGGCACGAACTATAAGGAACAATATTACCTGAACTATCATGAATGTCCCACTAATAATATTAATGAGAAAGATTGTATGTTCGGATCATGCAGGTTTGTTACTTTTCCACGCAAAAACCACTGAAAGGATTTAGACGAAACTTTTTACACAGATAGTTTAAAACCAGGATTAACACAAAGGAGTTTTTATTCCAATTTAATTTCCCCGTGGGATCATTCTCGAATTGTATCGGGCGGGCTTGCGGGCATCAGCTAGTTATTGATATAGTTTAAATAGAATTAGTACTAACTAATTTATAACATCGTAGATCAATATCAGAAATTACCATTTCGGTTAGTTCGGCTTTCATCGAATTACATTTACAATTATGCGCGGTTACGTACTATTGTTGCTGTGACTACTAAAATAGATTCGAAATGTGTCATCATTTAATAGGGTTGTCGAAATTATGACAGACTTGTTTTATTCTTGAAGACGTAATTTTTTTTTACTGATTTAAGTTTGTGTAAACTTCTATAAGGACATGACGCAAAGTCGAAATTGAGGAAGAGCACGTTGTCTTCATGGTATATTATAGCAAGTTACGGGAAACACCTGGATGATCGACGCATACGGCAGAATAAAGTGGCGGGAAAGAGGAGATGCCTAAACTCGACAGTGAGTTTACAGACTGTCATGCTGCGAAACTATTATTAACTAAAAAAGCTTAATTATAACCTGCGTAGGTCGGACCACAAATAATTAATTAAAATATGAAGGTAGAACGAGCAACATCTTCTGTCAAGACGAACGCCATCTCAGTCTGCCCGTGACCATGATACCTGCAAAGGTTTCGAAACGTCGGGAACTAAAATCTAAAATTAAACCGCGATAAAATCCGTAAAAGTAGTTTCTTTTTAATGATAATAATTGATCAATAAAATGTAATATAAATAATTTAGCTAAGAGGTTTCTATTTAGGTCAATTTTTGTCGTTACAAAATCATGCATATTAATTGATATCAGTATTTACACTTCAAACATTTGATATGAACTATCATATTTGCCAGAAAATGGAATTCAAACATCCCGGTCACTAAAACAAATTTAAATTACTTTGACACGCTTCAAACATTTTTCCAGTTAAAAATTAATCGAAATTCTAAACCTATTTGACATAAAAAATGATGTTATCGCACCCATGTGTAAATGTAGACAGCATATAAAAAAGATATATTCAGTAAATTGTTAAAAATGTTAGACATGTGTATGTTGTTTTATCCGGATAGTTAAAAAATTGATAAAAAGTAAGTATTTAAAGCATCCACCTTTTGGAACCGACGGTGACGTAGCTAATTGTCAAAAAATTTAGCAAACAGTGACGTCATGTGAAATATTAAAAAAAACACTTTATGTTTTTCGGGACAAACGACAAAGTCTTCTGCAATACTTCATTCTACCGACGATCTATGAGCGGACGTTAAAAAATCAACTATAACATTGTCAGTGACAAGTGACAACCCTATCACTCGTTTCGCTTCGTTAGTGCGAAAATCGGCGATTATGTCTGTATCCCGGGCATAGTGTGTCAACCCTACGCATGGGACATGTTTATTTTCTGCTTAATTTATACGCCTTTCAGCTTTCACTCCGACAATATACCGTTACAGGGTTCAGCTTGTTCGTAACTGTTTTAATAGTTCAATTACATTAATAAACCGAAATTACCACCAAGATTCATTACGGATAAATTTTGGGTTTTATAAGAAAATCGTAAACGATTTGCTCCACAATAGGCATTTTATCTTAACAACTTATACAACAACAACTGTTATAATTTGAACACTTATCTCGGGTGATTAGTCAGTTCATGCTCGATTCCCTCACTTACAAAATTGAATTTAATAAACTTTCAGATGCTTTTTGAGATAGCTCTTTGAAAATGAATAATGTTATTTGTGTGTACATGTAGGTAGTTTTTTCTGTCTACTATTTCCTTAAGCTAACATCAATGATGAATGATGTCTCCTATACTTCAGATTCAGCTGAATACCATTAACACCAAACCTACTGTGTGCGACTTGTCATGGGTTCACCCCAAGAAGGATTAGCATTTCCATGACCCATGAATGCTTGTTCTGAGTCTGGTTGCTTTGTATATATAACTTGAATATTTGAGAAGCCCGCTTCGATACAATGAATAACCTCTTTAATGCGAGAGTCCTGAAAAAAAGTATGCAACGATGTAAGATCATTCCCAAATTCAAATTCAGTTAACATAAAGTCATACCCTCAAGTTATTCCAAAGTCTTAGTAAGAACATCATGTACGTAATATATAGCCAAGTTCACAGTACGAACGTGACATTATTCCGGTGGATGACGTCACGTTTCAATGTTTAACAACAGACCAGGTATCTAAATTGAAAGCTGAAACTGTATTACACATGTAGTGTGGAGGAAATTAAAACCATGAAGTGAGGTG
This sequence comes from Trichoplusia ni, assembly GCF_003590095.1. Taxonomy (NCBI): domain Eukaryota; kingdom Metazoa; phylum Arthropoda; class Insecta; order Lepidoptera; family Noctuidae; genus Trichoplusia; species Trichoplusia ni. The sequence continues at coordinate 1,293,753 of NC_039500.1, forward strand.
GCAACGGAATTGAAACTGGTATTTCATAGTTTCAAAGGTATTTGTGTGGTAGTCAAGACTTGTAAATCTTGACATGACTAACTAATATCATTTTGCAAGAATATTGATTGAAATCTTATATTTTAGTCTGCCATTGTATATTACACAGTCTTCGATAGTTTAGGGTAGGAGTCGGGGTAAACGACGTTTTAAAACTTAATTTTGTTTAAGAAGTTTTCGGCGGACTTTATACGAATTTTGTTATTTTGAATTTGCTTAATAATATATACTTTTGTACCTTGGTCGTCTGTGACTGTGCTTCTAAAGAGCTGGGTTTCTAATAGATGTTTCATCACATTTCAGGTTAACATCTGCATTTTGAACCCTTTTGCCGTGTTCCTCGACCTAGTCTCTTCTAGTGAAGTTATCTTGTGAATGTATGGTGATGAAATGAGACACAAATAATAATAATAATATTTTGTCATACCGCGTACATCTAAAAAGTAGACAACAAAATGTACCGAAAATCTTTTATTTTGACACAAACGTAAAATAATAGACATCCCATTTATATGCAGCAATGGATGGACGATGTTAGAAAGTAGGTCAAATTATTTCAAAACCTGACTGGCTTAGTTCTGCAGTGGACAGTAGTAAAAATATTTGATTGACATAGAAGTCACGGATTGACTTACTTCAGGAAAAACAAGCAAATGGAAGGCTAACGTAAAGCTAAGCAAGCTATATATCATGGCAATTGTCAACACAGACATGGACTTCTACTTAAGCTTATCTATACTATTCTATTATACAACTAAGAGTTCTTGAATACACAGCCTGGCGGATACAGAATGCGAAACGATCGTGCGTGGTGCTATACATTGCTGGGGATGACTTATCTCTTTTGATGGCAGAGCTGGTCGACTCCGCAATGTATTGCGACTTGCATAAAAATAATAAATGATCAGAATATATAACGCCGTCTAGTCTCAAACTAAACATAGCTTATGAATATACTTTAAAATTACAACTTTAAAAAGTATAAATATGAAAGATAAACTAAAAGATATTACACCTAGACAGAGCTCATCGCACAGAGATTTGCAAGGTTTGGGACTCTAACCCTCAACCTCTGGTATAGCAACTAGGGCCACTGATCACTAGACCAACAGGCAAATAATATTTCTCGCAACGCCTGAATGGACCTTTACAGTATGACTTAAGAATTTAAAAAGAGATTTTATCTGATTCAGGAAACGAAAATTTGAATATACCCACAAGAGAGAATTGCACGAAAAATAAAACTACAAACAAATGAATAAATGTATGAAAGTTGTGTAAATCACATATATGTGTTTGTGTACGCGTAACACGCACACACGCACGTGACTCCATTTTATTACAAACTACTTTATGTAATCGCTCCACAGATTTTTATGTGCGTGTGAAACACAACTAGCTACACCATTTTTATACAAACGTACATATTTTTTACGAGTAATTTTTAGTTTTAGGCTTCAACATCTTGATGTCTTCTGAAGGCCTACTTTAAGGCTATTTTAATGCATGCGTTACAGCTAAGTAGCTTAGCCAAGTACCCAAGTAAGATGACGCAAATAAAAAAAATAGACAATGTTTTTTTTTCTTTTGCATCGGCAGTATTATTACTGACGCCGTTTTTAGCCACAGACATACTGTCTGACGATGGTAGACCCTATCCAATCCTTTAAGGACATAATGAGTCACTTACCAGTCATGCTAATTTTTCATGTAACATTAAAATCTATTTCTTTAGCACAGTATTACATAACACCAGCTACCCTGAATTTTGGAAAATTTTCCTTAATTAACTAAACTCTATTTGAGGTAGATACCTAGCTGTACCTTTGCAGTTCTTTTTTATTTTTTTAAATAATCACAGATACTTATTCATTTTATGTTACATTACAACCTATTAATCGGAAAGGTTTAAACATACTGTATAAACAATTCTAACTTCAACGGTTAAAGTAAAAATGCGATGAAGTGAGATGTCACTATCCAGTACTGAGTCTCGTCTCGTTTCAAGCACTCAAGATGCTGATAGGCTCCAAGCTCCTTATAATTCCCTATTGGAAGTCGATGTGCGGACCGAACTTCCAATAACATTGCAAACGCTCGACCGTGTACTCCGTGCCATGGAAATGCAATTATAGACGATGCACGATGGAACCACATGATACGGTAGCGGTGGCAATCATTTGTGGTCGCCACTTGCCTTAATAACATAGTCGTAGATGGATTCGCTTTGATGGTTTATTGAGGAGGTCGGCTGTATCTTTTGGATAAATAATTATTTTAATATTGGATTGGTTGTTTTGTGGAGTTGAATGAATGATGTCTTTTTTTAGCTAAGACATATCCTTCAGCTAGTAAGTAGGCGTCTTTTATTTTATCTGAAGTGGTACTATTAAATGAGAAGGAGAAAAAATATTTAAGATATACTAATTTTCTTAATAGTAATTTTTCTGTAAAACCTATTGTCAGACGTGTCAACTTTCTAACAAATAATGAAATGAAAAGAAAGTTGTTTTTTGGACCGCAGCCAAAGGGTATAAACCAAATTCTGCTGCCTGTTCGTCGTTAGAAGTCTGTAAGGCCGTCTGTCATAAGGCTAAATCTCAGGACACGTGATAGCGGAAGAGTTGAAATCTTTATAAATGATGAAATGCTGAACTGAAAGAAATCGAGATGACAACTTTTTTCGTTGAACCTATTTATAGGGAACCTCCTGCGGTTACGTTTAACGGTTTATTAAAAGGTTTACTTTCGTCTATAAGAGTGTAATAAATCGAAAATTCTGTAAATATTGATCAAGAACATTACCCAGTTCTTATATTTACAAACGAATTAACATGCTTATGAGAAATATTCTTAAACGCTAATCAAATTATGACGCATCACTTTCTTTTGAGCAAAGAACTAACGCTTAGGAGGTAATTAACACTGTTATATCAATATGCGTAGGTAAGAATGTTGTTTGAAAATACTCGGACAATTCTTGTAGAGAATATTGTGATCAAGGTATTAATTATGGTGTGTTCAAGGAATTAACGAAAATTTACTGCAATTTAGATCATCATGCAGTGCCAATGTCGGGTATTGTACCAGTTGTGGTCACCATGTATGCGTGCTCTTACACCGTGTGGTATCAGAACTTTCACTTCACTATTTTGTTATCATCATTAACCTAGGCTTTTTCCAACTATGTTGAGAACGGCTTCCAGTCTAACTGGATGCAGCAAAATACCAGTAGCAAATCCCTATCTGACCTCCTCAACTCAGTTACCTGGGCAACACGATACCCCTTAATAAGACTGGTTGTCAGACTTTCTAGCTTCTAGCTACCCGTAACCGTTGTCAAAGATGTATAAGTAACAGCTGGGACAAAAATTTAACGTATGATCCGAAACATGGAGGAACTCGTTAGGTATATCATAGACAGTCATCCATCTACAGACCCACCGTATCAATCGTATTATTTATTCATTTATGAGAACTGACGACCTCCGTGGTCGAGTGTCGTACGCACCGGTTTCAAGGTGTCGCTAGCTCTGAGGTCCCGGGTTCGATCCCCGGTCGGGTCAATGTAAAAATCACATTTCTACATTGTCTCGGGTCTGGGTGTTTGTGGTACCTTCGTTGTATCCGATTTCCATAGCACAAGTGCTTTGGCAACTTACTTTGGGTTCAGAACAATGTATGTGATGTTGTCCGCATTTATTTATTTATTTATTATGCTCTGGCTGCGTATATTAACTTAATATGATTGATTAACTGGTGCAGTTTTAGCTTAGCCAGGAGTTCCTCAACTTCACTTTTAATAACAGAAAAATAAGAACCTTGTCTCATCGTATTGATACCTATTAGACATTTTTCATTGCATGCAAATTGCCTGTATCACACAATTACAAGCCTCATAACTTCCGAACTTCTTTGGGAATTAACAGCTGACACACCACGTTTCCATTAGCAAATCAATAAGATATAAATATTGCAGAGCCTACTGAATATGTAACAGAGTAATCTACATTCATAAAATATGAAACATTTTGGCTTGAAACAAAACTTTTTTGAAATAACAGGAAATCTATGGACTCAAAATCATGTTACTCATAAGTAAATATGAAAAGGAGAAAAATATATTCAGCAATAGGGATGGTGTCATTTTTAAAATTGTCGTTTCGTCTTGTTGTATAATGCATAATAATGAATACGTATTTTTTCTTTTGTGCCGCAAATTGATAAAATATTTTTTTTGTGTTAAAAAGAAAAAAAGTCAAGACTTAATTATCTAACTGAGACTCAGTTATCTATTTAGGAATAAATTCTTAAAATATGGGATTGTTTTATTTCGATTGTATAACAAAACAAATTTAATCGTGTCCTTTCGTTCTAAAATACATTACGACATTAAGAAATAAAATCTGCAATTCAAATGGGATTTAAAAAACATTAAAAGTTTGCCATAAAGGGATTTCATAAAAGCTCGGAGATTAAGCTCATATTACGCAAACATAATAAAACAAATAACACAAAAAGGTAATCAGTGCACAAAAGCGACCAAAACAACGAAACGTCACTTTATACCTACCTATATGTAGTTGCATGCATAGCTAAGTTATGTCATGGGCCGCTGAGCCCCTAAATAGGGTTGAGCTTCACGATGACTGATTCAAGGGACGGCTCCATCTGTTTGGACAGATCAGTGTAAATCTGTTATAGAGCCTTCCTGAAAATATCCAACCTCACGTGTTATTTACACTTCAAATGACATTTGGACCTGAAGTGACGCTTGGTAACGATGATATTAAGACTTTTTAGTAGAACAATGCTGATGATGGAATTTTAGGGTGTTATGAAGAGATTAGAAATAATATTTAGTGCAGGTGGAGTATTATAGCAGTCATTTTTAGCTTCTTGGTGATTCTAGGTTCTTGTATAAAAAAAAATACATTTTTTTTTGGTACCTGACCTATATTGGATTCGTACCTAGAACCACAAAGTCTACTTCAATAGAATATATTTCGAAAATAATTACAAATTATTTAAATATTTACACAAGTTTTAATACAATCTGTTCAATAGGATGGAAAGGAGTTAAACAGTTTAAATCCCGAAATAATGATCGAAATAGTTAAATAATTAAATTTTAATTGTTAATCCGTTCATCGTTAAGGTAATTTATCAGTTTACATAGCATTCTGTGGCATTCGTATGAAGCGAATTTCGTTAAAGGTTTTTGCTTTGTAAAATAACAAATATTTATTGGAATATGTCCGAAATTTTAACTGTTTAGTAAAATCGACAAATAGTTTCTTTACAAAACTACTATAACTTTACGGACGGAATTTTAGAATCTGATGGACTAATTTTGGGAGAAATTTCATGAAAAGATTGCCAGGTTTTTTCAAAGTTTCATAGGTTTGAATATCCCGAAACACAGAAGTGGGCACTAGCAAGGTCCTATTTCTATATTTATTACTACCCAAGTCAAGATACTGAAGAATATCAAAACGTATTTGATGAAGATAGATGAGTGGATGTGCAATCTGTTTCCAATTTCCATAAAAGTTTATGTCTAGGAATGCTGTGACTTTTACTAGCCCGTATTTACGAAGTTTGTCCTTGATTTTTCTTTTATCATCTGTTTATAGCTACCACATACAGCCTGGTGACAGACAGAAGAAAAGATAGACAGACGGACGGAAAGTCTAACTTACCCTTCGAAGACAGATACTGAAACTTCCGTATATTGAAGTCAACATTCTTGCATTGTTTCTTCATCTTTTGAATTTCAAAAATATGATAAAATTCTCTACAATGCATCGAAACTCCTTAGAGGATTGATTCCAGATTTAAGACATACAGGAAGTTGTACAACCAATTTAATTTCAATTCACGTAATCATTTAATCTAATCCTTATCAGCTAACTCAATACCTCTTTAAGAGTTGTGGGCTGTGGTCAAAGAGAGAAACTTGTAGGAAATTTGTCAAGTTTACTCGCTGAGGGATCCAACGGCTTGCCCATGAGACCCTATAACAAAATCTGATACGTTGACCGAGTTTTCCATGTACTCGTTAATCACGTGTAAGTATTCCCGATGAATTTGCGTCCTATTTCGATAGATTGTCCATTGAAAGTAATTTTTAATGGAAAGAGGTGTTTTGATTATGCGGTACCTACTTATGCTGGTTCTTGGTACATCAATTATGACGAATTGAATGACTATAAGACCTCCCGGACCAAGGTCCTTACTCCTTAGTAAGGAAGTAACTTATAAAATGTCCCTATAATTCCTATTCTTAGTTCCACAATTTATACATCTGCTAGCAGACGGTTAAGTTAATTTGGATGGCTCATCTAGTTAAATCTGATTATCTTTGGGATAAAGGTTCTATTTCATTGATTTACCGAGTTTTCGGTTGTTGTTACTAATTTCCCGGGGGACTGGAGTTTCTTCACTTGCCCGTATGTACAATATACGGGTATGGCAACATTTTGTAAAATTACACGTCGGAGATTGTGAAGTCTGAGAAATTTATAGGCATGGCGTATGTTTCTTATAATTTATCTTTTATTTGAGAGTATAATCTCTTTGGGACAAGTATATTAAAAACGAATAGTATGGGTCATTGTCATCGTCTTAAAATTTTGCACCTTATTTCAATGTCTTGCTTGCTTGACCCATCAGAGCTACTAAGCTAGATATTCAAGATAGTAAAAAGTATATTCTTTTCGGATGACAGCGTAAACATACACTGCTTAGTGCAAATAATTACCTCGATATCTTATTTTGAAAAAGCCTCTAATCAAATATTGGTTCGTTTTAACAATAATATTTAAGAAAAAACAACAATAAAGTGTCCATTGTTCGCCAAAACATCGACACCCACAATAATTGTTTTTGCACCATTTCGAAAGCTTTTATTAATTAGGTTAACAGGAAAATAATTAAATGTCTGTAGGCCTTTGAATCTCTTCGGAAATAGACTTTATTTCCAATCTTGAGGCCAGACACTTTAGGAACTAGGTCAAATGATATCTATTTTAATATGAAGGCTGGTTTCAGGAAAAGCTACGACATGATAACTTATAACTGAATTTGTAGTTAATTTTATTTAACTAGCGGCGTCGCCTGGTTTTACAAGCATAATTTCCGTCGCTGAGGGAAAATAAACTACTACTTGCTGAAAATATTAGTTTTCTTCCCTGTGGGTATAATGTTTATTTTAGGATGGGCAATCATCAAATGACTTCTTCCGCTTTGGGTTGAACGGCAGGAAGTGTCAGATTGTGCCTGACGAAAACATACCTAGATGCCACACGAATCTGCACAGATGCCGAGGGTGTCTTAGTGCATTTGACTCGAATGTTTGTGAAAGTTCCCGCAACACAAGCCCTCAAAAAACCCAACCATGAACCTTCCTCTACGCTTTATGTACCAAGGCAGCGGTAACCCTTTCGGATAATCCCGCAGGCCGGGGATGCATCAGCTCTAATGGGCTCAACAGAGAGACAGTCTACTGACAGTTTTCCGCTTTTCAGAGCGAATCAACTATCAGGAATCCTTGAAAAATATTTAATGACTCCTTTCGTAGGCATGGTAGTATCGGAATAAAAAATAGTGCAATAAATAAAGAAAACAAGTCAGAACATCATTAGGTAATACTAAATAATGACGTTATAATTATATTAATGCCAAGAGATAAAATACAGCGTAGTAAATATAAGGTAACGAAATAAATTAATTTACGACTGACGCTGTCTTGATAATTGGTGACCGCTGGCTATCGTAAAACTCTAATGTCGGCCATTGCTGACACGACTACCTCCTACCATGAACACTCCGATTGGTAGTATAGTCGGTGTGGGAAAGAGATAGCGCGGTTCAGTACGTAGCGACCTCTCACTTCCAGGAAGCTAATACCCCTACGTTAAGACTTCGTGGTACAGGCATTGAACAACGAGCAGAGTCTGCAAAGAATCGCGACTTAACAGCTCACTTGCCAACAATGGAAACAATATTATACTTTTTTTTTGATGACGCGAATTAAATTTGAAAGAATAAACTTTCACAGTGTATGGAATTTTATATTTTTATGTAATTTTTTACTCCTTTGCCGTCTATTTGAGCTATTATTTTTGTCTGTTATTAAGTAAACGCTTGATTCGTATAACTAAGTACAACTAGATTAGTTAAATACAACTAAGACGTATATATCTGCATAGATATTGTAGCACACAACATTTTTTAGTATAACACAATAACATTTTAATGCTTTTTACTACGCGGCACTGAAAGAACCGTACAAATAATAGAATCATTAACTATATTGGTCGATTAACAGTATTTAATAAGGGCAACAACCTTTTCGTAAAGCTCAATTCATTATTGGCTGTAATAGGAACACGAAGTCAAAATCTTTGAAAATTCCAACCTTCTAGCTTGTTGTGTTCATGAGAGACAGGCTGGTCACAGACGACCAGACAGCGATGCCTCAGGGTTTCTATATTGTATCCTTTAAAGACATCACCCACAGTAATAAGTATTTACTCTGCCACAATTCCTAAGAATACAAAAAGTATATCGAACTCATTGAAAAAAACACAGGAAATAAGTAAAACAACAAAAAAAAACATAAATTAAACAAATTGTTCTTTAATGAACGGAATCTAAACAAAGAGCAGAAAATAAAAGTGACCTAATTGCTTACTAGAACCGAGTACAATGGAGGCTGTGCCGCTATCGGATAGTCTAGTCTCGATTAAAATAAAATTGTGAAGCCTTTGGTAAGGAATACCGCTTCGGTTAAACAACTCTACAAGGTCTATTACGGCAGAATAAAGTGTACATTTTTTATTGAGATGAGTTTTTTTTTATCGATGCAATTTGTGTTGGGATGGTAATATTTGAGTTTTGTTCAGGTAAGAATTAGATTTTTTAGTGTAAAAGGCAAGTATGAGTCAGACTTAACTGCACCCAAACTTGGTCACCCATCAAATTTATGACCGTGCCTACGATTTAAGAGATAGATTCTTGTAATGGAAAGTCTGTCAGAGATACGGACAGACAGAGGTACCCCAGTAATGTTTTACCGTTTGTTTAGGAAACCCCAAAAATGGGGATTTTATTAGGACGTTTGCTCATTTGCAGAACGATTTCCACAGTTTCTGCAAACGAACTCCAATAAATCAAAAATTGTTATAAATACGTTGCCGCAAACGGCTTCGTTTTTACCAGGAATGAAAAGCGAGTTTAGGAGAAATAGTAATATTTTTAGTAATAGCAGTTTCCAAAATTCGATGTATTTTTTGGCAAAACCACATCCAATAAAACGCAGCCTAATAACACCCCAAATATACCTCAACTAACCCCTTTAAGGGATAACAGGTGTGATTGTACAATGAACAGGTAAATATACATCCAAGGGAATGTAAAAAGCATCACAGCACAAAAGAATCACTTGAGAATTCACGAGAGGGCCCTCCCTCCTAATGTATCTTTCATGAGCCGTGTATCAGTGTTAACACAGTTCTAGCATTTATTCAAACCAGTATTATGTACTGTGATTTTCATAAGGTAGTGTTTTTTTTCGGTATATGGAACTGATTCGTCATGCAAAAGGTTTTTGGTTGATGTTGGACAGTCGAAAGTATTTATAATTTTGTAAGATTTTGAGGTTAGGTTCAGGATCTTTTACTTATAATTTAGTTGGTGTTTTGGTGAGCTTAAGAGCTACAATATCGTCGACGAATTTAGCGTATAACTACATAATTATAATCCATCTTATCAATTAATCAACTCGGCGTATTGATATCCCTTCTTATTATCTTAGTTCCGCTGTCAAATGGAAGTTAAATAAAACTAAAGCAAGGAACAAAAACAATTATCTAAACGTATCAAACTATATTTTTTTTTATTTAAAAATTAAGGGACCTGTTGCTTTGGCAAATTGAACAAGAATAAATACGTACAATTCAAATTAAATTGTTAACCGAACATGATAAAACAGGACCTACCAAAAATAATGTTTATTTGAAAACTAAGTGTAAAAGGGTCCAAAGTCACCTTATCTTACTTGAATAAAAGCGAATCTCTCCACATAGGTACAGCAGGGAGTACCTACCGTAGTACGGACTAAGCTACCGTGACTATTTGCATGTATCCCTAAATACTAACAAAGTTTGCAACTTGAAAGGCGAATCACGTTTCGCGTCGAAATAAAAAAGGAACTTAAATGTTGTATTGGAACTGTAATGGAAATTGAATGAAAGGTGAAATTTCAGTGCTGGAAATACTCAAAAAGAAGTTACATTTAATTTGGGTCACGTTGACGTTCATGTTAACTTGCTGGCTGAGAATACAAACATTCTTTTTTTTGTTTTCTAAAATCAAATGGTTGAAACTTGTAACTTGGTTTTTCTTATTTTATGTGTAGGACTTTTTCAGACGGAATTTATTGTTGTTACATGTTATAGAATTATCTGTATTTTTAAAGGATTCTTAAATAATTTTCGACTGGCTCATTTTATTGCTTATACAAATATTACAGAAGCTTTCTTCAGCTTTCGTACCTGGATTTGTATGTTTTAGAAACAAATATGCTAACTTTGATATGAAAAAAATGTCTTCTTTTTAATCTGATATTTCAATGAAAAAAACCTTATTACTGTCTACATAAGATTTAATTTCCGGCTTATTTCATAACAAATCAAAGCTGATGAAGATATTGTTATCTTGCACAGACGCGGTGTTTGGTTCCCGACTTGTTTTACTTGTAGATGCAATTACTAGCTATTGTTCACCTCCAGGCAGAACCATTTATTATGCAGATACTGTAACAAGTTCAGTTTAAATAAAATATTTGTATAAAATAAATGAGTATTCATATTTTATAAGCTTTATGTTTGCGTGTAAACGTTATTACTTTCAACACACTACATGTTTCAAAGCCGATTCTGATCATAAAAAAATACAATAAAAAAATAAAAGCGTCCAATTTTTTTTTTATATTCTGTTGTATAACAGATAATAGCAGGATTTTGAATTAAATATTAAAACAAATTTGCAGAATTCAAAACATAGCTAACCTCTGTTAACACTTTGCATGAATTCTCTTCATTGACAAGCAAAAGAGAGACAGAATTAGAGTTGTAACTAATAAAATAGAATTTAACGCCTACTCATTAAACAACCGTCAGAAACAAACAAAGCACTAGGTGTCACGCACAAACGCGACACTACACTACTTCCGCGTCCACACTACACTACTTCGGAGTCTACGCTACACTACTTACCAGTCAACATTCACATTACTGGATTCCCAAGTACCGACAAGCGTTCACGAGTTTCAAATGTTTAAAGTTAGTTCTCTAAGTATGTTCACGAGCTTAGAATGTCGTCTAGATAAATTAGAGGACGTGTTTTTGAAGAAGTTTCTAGAAATCTCGAGAATTAGACGCCAGGGTACCGTTTTGTTTAATTTTGGTGTTAGTTGTATTTATTTGTGTGTAGTTAGAGCCGTGTTGAGTAGGTGTGTCGTGGTTTAATGAGGGCGTACTTCCTGCTTTCTTAATTGCAATAGTTTTACATTAAGACTAGCTGTTGCCCGCGACTTCGTCCCCGTGGGTAGAAGAGATAAGTTATGATTTACATATACCTGCCCTCATGCCCTGTTTTTTTTTTCACATTTTCCATTGTATCTTCGCTCCTATTAGTCGCAGCGTGATGGTTTATAGCCTAAAGCCTTTCTCGTTGAATGGTGTATTCAACACAAAAAGATTTTTTCAATTTGGAACAGTAGTTCCTGAGATAAGCGCGTTCAAACAAACAAACAAACTCTTCAGCTTTATATATTAGTATATATAGATAATGTGATAGGCCTTACTTGACGTAGTTATCCTGATCTCTGCCAATGAGTAGAAGGTGATTTTCTGTGAATGCTTCGCGTTTTTTGACATGATAGTTTGATAAGCTGGTACTTTTTTTTTATTACACAAATACATAAACCTGACGTTTTGTACTGCTTATCGTATGTATGTTCTCTATTAGTGTAAGTCGTTCACTGTGAGTGTGTTACGAATTTGGTGTGTGAAGCTGAAACTATGGATTAACCCAAAAACTACTTTAATCCGACTTCATTTTTGTGGCTATAAGCGATATCCAGAGCGAAGCCGCGATCAATAGATAGTACTAAAATAAATTTCAGCCACAACTAGTAGTTGCTGGCCTGCTGCCTCAACACATCGAGACAGGTTAAAAATACGAAAAAATATGATAATATCCACGCTGAAATGAAAACTACTCTTAAGGATTTTTTCGCGGTTTAATTTTAGATTTTAGTTCCGGACGTTTCGAAACCTTTGCATTGTCTGCCCGTGACGATGATACCTGCAAAGGTTTCGAAACGTCGGGAACTAAAATCTAAAATTAAACCGCGAAAACATCCGTAAAAGTAGTTTCATTTCAATGTCTAACATTCGCGTAAACCTAAGAAACCACTAAATATCCACGCTATTGAAACAACCCCGATAGATTTTCCATACATATTACAAACTTACAGAATCCATACAAAAACAGGCTCTTAACGAATAAAACCGCGATGGTTAACTCGTTATTCGTTTATAATTAATTCCATCTCTGTTCAGTTAATTTTAATTACTTTTACATTACGCAAAAGCTTTGTTTGATATTTTGTAGTTGTGGTTGAATTTGTGAGATACGCGCATAGTTGTAGCATTGCGGGCTCTGTCACAAACGTTAACTTCTTGTGAATTCAGAAGTGCTATGTCATTCTGTAAGTTCGGGTCCTATTGTAAAATAAATATCATGGAACAGCGTGATTGCGACTTTGTTTTGTTCTATAGTAAATGTATAAGGAATGTATTTTATTGTGATAGCCGAGTGGTATGACCGTTTGATTGCCAAGACAAAGGTTGTAGGTTCGAATCCAAGCACGCGCCATAGTCTTTTGGAATTCATGCGCGTATAACAACGTAATTATCATTTGCTTAAAACGGCAATTGATTAAAATAACAGCATTTTTTTTTCTAAGGTATAAGGTATTTTGATAAGGTATGTATCAAAGGTTTTAATGATTCTGACACCGATTGAACATCAACTATATGAAAAGAAAAATTCGAATGTTAGCAACAACCGTTTATTAACTGGACAGTCTGTAGTTAGGTAATAGTATTTTTAATGTGATTTGTTATGTGGCAACATAACCCATTTGGATTAAAATCTCTGAAAATACTTATGTTGACCTCGGTGATTGCCATATTTGTGATAAACTGCAAACTAACATTATTATCAACATACGTAATATTTAAGTCCAGGTTATAGTGTTGTCATAAACAGAGATCTACTTAAAAAATACAAAAAGCTCTACTTAACCGATCATCATAAAACTTTGAACACGTTCTTGGAGTGATTAGAAGTAACATAGGGTTCGCTATACTCGACTTAAAATAACAGAATTGGTTAATAATGATATATATACCACGTGGGTCGAGCCGCGGACGACCGCTAGTAAATAATAAATTGTCTTGAATACTTAACTGTTATATTATTTTCATGTAAGCTCCTAGTGGTTTTTATCAGTTATTATTTTAAACGTTAAATTCAAACATTATAATTTCTCAAAGAAATAAGCTGGTTTTATGAAAAAGGACGTTGTTTTTCAGCTGCCTCGTGAATCGTGGCTAAGCGCTGTTATAAGTTCAGAGCTCTTTGCATAACCAGTTAAAAATGAATTCAAAAAGATAAACATGAAACGTTTTGTTCAGTGTTTTATTTCAATTTAACTTCTATAAAATGGGACACTGAGATATGTTTTTTTTTTGTAAACTTACAATTTAACCTTAGTAGAGAGCATGGCAGAAACAAAGGGAGGCCCAGCAATCGGTTATTCGAAGCTGATAATAATAATAAACTTTCTTTTGTTTTTATCCAATAGTTTTGTTCTTATCGTTTTAAACAATGAATACCTGCCACAGTATAAATATAGAAGATACAGTAAAAAAAAATATTTATAAGAAACGCTTCTTTTGATGACTTCTCGATGACCTTCTTCTTGCTCAGAACGCAGATAAAATCAACTTGTGATATACTATTTAAAAGAAACTTAATTTACAAAGAAGTCAAAGAATATTTTAAGAGTAGTTTCCGTAAAAAATTTCTGGCTCTTCAATACAAATACTTATTCACGTGAGTTATGTCCAAACGAAATATAAGTTACTCATATTCACAATGTTTTCAAGAATTTCAACTAAATATTTAGGAATCTCTTGGTAACGAAGCCAAAAGTTCCATCCAAAATGAAAATTTCTCATCGTCTAGATCAATTATTCATGAAATTCTGTCATGCGCAAAGATCTCGTATGAGAAATATATTAACAGCCAGTGAGTTATGATGTGGATCAAAGATTTTAACGTTTGATCTACAGTATCAGGTGAAACTGAAGTAAAACAAGGCCTTTTGTGAATCAGAAAGAAGTACAATCAAATTTTGCATATCTTGTATTGTTTTTATTTGCAAATAGGTTTATTTTTCCCTGTAATTGCTTTAGACGCTTATGTACTTGGTATTTAGTGAAAAAAGTATTAGACAGGGTGGATGAGATTGATCATACAGTAAAATCATATCATCTCTAATAATCAGTTCCTTTTAACTTGTATAATATATGCCAGGACATAGCAATACAATACGTGTGTCGAAAGGAATCAGGAAACCTCAGACAACACTCAACCCTTAACGCAAAACGCTTTCAAATCTAATTCTTGACTTTAGAATCCAACACTTGAAGAACAAAGTAGGAATCAACGGTGACTACTGCCACTCAATTATTCACAGCCAAGGAATGCAATAAAATGCAAATGTAAGCCTCTACCCTGACGATCTACCAACACATCCCCAAGAAAGATTTTTGCCTGTGTGGAAGGGAGACATCGCTCTACATCGTGCATCATCCGTCTTGCTCGCACGACTGCAATCAAATTTCTTTAGGTTACATTGGTAGGTCCCCAGAAGCTATCAACAAGTTTATGGGCCGTGCCACTCATTTCCACCGTTGAGTTCCAGTATACTCACGTTCAGTTTTAAAATTACAGTTTATCGATCAGAAGATCGATGTGGATGGAAAGTGTATTTGTATTTTCCTGGTTTAATCTTGGAGCGAAAATTTAAGACTGGAGAGACAGTTTGAAGGTTGGTGTTTGGTGAAATACGAGAAGTGATTGGATGTTATATCATACTTACATTTACTAAATGCTGTTTCCCGTGGAGGGATGTGTGAGTAGGAAGTCACATAGACAGCATGTAAGCTGACAACATATAAGCCAAATCTGACGATTTCATATCACAGCATAAATATCACGTAGATTTATAGTAATCGTTCTATTTTAATTATTTTGTAGCTACCTATTGTGTGCGACTTCAGCTGCGTAGTTAAGAAGATATAAGAAAAAAAAATTGGATTGGACTTTTAAATAAAACACTTTAAATGATAAATACTTTTTCTCACTGGATACATTTTTTTTTGAGTACATACATATGTAAATCTTCTGCCCGGTTTTGTAACATGTTTCATGACTGCTCTGCTCTTAAACGGAATGAGTTTTTTCAAATTAGACCTGTAGTTCCTGAGATTAGCGCGTTCAAACAAACTATTCAGCTTTATAAAAACAGTAAGTACATAATATAGTAGTACATAATTATTGCAGGCGAAGTATAGACTTTTCAAAAATGAAAAAGTGACTATCAGTATCAAAACGTAATAGAACATTGATAAGTACTCAATAATACACCTTCATTTGTTTATTCTTAGTGAGGAGGATGCTAAACTATCGATTCTCGGAATGCGATACAGGTGGCGGCAACATCACGTACGTTCCGTCCCGTAGTAAACACGGGATCGGGACGGCTTTGTAAATGGATTAAAGCTCAATTCTCTGAATCTTTGTTTAATTCGTTGTGATTGTCACTAAATACCTAGTGGGTGGGATTGATGATTTTTTTTTAAGATTCTGTCTTTTAAAGATGATTTTATTGGATGACGTGAGTATAACATTTCCTGATGCAAATATTTTCGTGATACTCGTGGAAATGCCATACTACTTATAAATTAAGTTATAAAATTATTCTTATTAGCTAAAAACAACCTTATCTGAACATAAAATATTGAAAGGCCAATTTCATTTTATTTTTTTAAAACGGCAGATGAGGATTGGAATAAAAATAAATTATAAATATTAGCTTAATCTCCTTATTTCTGGCATAAATAAACAACTAACTTCTATTATGTTTGTTACATTACAAGTCCTAACCAAAAAAAAAATCCGATATTCCAGAAAAATTCTGCATTAACATATTGAACCTTTATTTCAAAGTACTCTAGCATAAAGGGTATGGCTACAGTACTTGTGGTGTCCACTCTCCATCCAATCACGGTACAGTTAGCTAATACTTGCGCGGTTAACCGTTAATCATTCGTTCAAATGCAACCTCGGTGTTATCCCCATAGCTATTGTTGAGCGATGCTCGTGAATAATAATGGCGGTTCTGACAAAGGCATGTTTTGACAGAGCCATAGAATGTGTGAAATTTGAATGGCACATTAATTTAAAAAAAATGTTTATAAAAATGTTGACTTAGCTTTAAGAGGTGTTTTGTTTTGGCGTTTGACTTGTTTCGTTTTATTAATTTTCTCGTTATCTATAAAAATGTGTGAAAAAGCTTTGGCATAGACCACGATCCTCAACTATTTTACCATGCTTACTTTAAATTACGCTAAACATTGAGAAAAGAAGATTAAGATTTAAGGGTATTGATGTTCTTGGTCCACAAACACTCACCACAAACCTCTTTGCAAAATAAATCAAAATCATAAACCTTGAAGTAGCAAAACCTGAACAAAACACCAAAACTTATCAACATATCACACAAGCAAACTCCCAAAAATTTAAAACTAGCACCTCAAACTCTCACAACTGTGTCTCATTAAGCCGTCTCAAACTTTTACAAGTACCTCAGATAGTTATTACGACTTGCAAATACGGCAATCCGTGTGACGTCACACATCGTCACTCGCATGCATATTGCAAGGAAATTGTATTATCAGCTTCCATAGCGGTTCCGCGTCTTGGGAAATGGGATGTGCTAGAATTACCTAAAGTTGTGATGGTAATTTACCTCCATTATTAGTAGTGCGTTCTCGGTATTAAGTTGTGGGGAGATTTATAGCGTTTAGGGTAAGTGTTTGTATGTAGGAAATTATGCATCGCTCTCTGAGTTACAAATCGTCTTCGTGCTTTGACTGTTGCTTGAGAATTTAATTAACGTAATCCTCACATGATGGCTGGGATTGTCAGCTTCTTGGGACAATAAATTTCTAGCTATAGATGACAAAAATACTATCAACCGAAAGTCAAATCAATTGAATAGTTTTATCAAATTTAATTTGTATGAGGATATTTTTTAACTCCACTTAACATTACGTTCAAGATATTATTTCACAGTAAATAGCTCAAACTGATGTTGCTTCACAGCGTTACACACATTATTGAGAAGACTATATTTTTAGAAAATAAACAAAGTTCCTTTAGCATTTCAAGCTCTTTTAATTACTTACTTACTTACTACATAGGAGAGCAAATACAAAGAATTGCATTATAAACAAGATACATTCGTAAACAAATATGCCTTTTATGCTTTCAAGGAAAGTACTATCACCCTTCAATAGAAATTCCAAGCTACAGATTGAATTAAACCACACTAACAGACGGCCTCTTACCAGGTTTTAAAGAATCGGTATTGTAACAGTGTGAGCGGGACAGCGCGCTACAAAGCTTATATTTCCGTCTCACTTCCACAACTACAGCTGCAAGTTACTATGAGATACAGTGGTAGGACCCCAGCTCTTCAGTTAAAACTAATTTAAATCACTATGTTGAACTTCAGTTTAGATGTTAGGCTAGTGGTTTTACAAAGCGATCTCAAAGTTCACTTAAGTTATTTGTGTCGATAACGAAATAGTGTAAAGTTTTTCTTAGGATACAAAACTAATAGAAATTCTAGGGAAGTGTTCTGTTTCAAGCTGATTTTATTGAAACTGAGGTTACCGTGTAGTTTTTAAGTGGGATTATTAGCGTTAAGGAAGGGATATGCTGCCATGTCCAGTGTACCAGTGTAGTGCTGTCACACTTTGAGACGATGCAAAAAAAAAACATTTTTGGGAACAAAAACTAGTAAATAAAATAAAATAAAAACTACTGCAGTAAGATGTTGCATCCTTATGCCGCTTTTTGTTTCACAAACATTCAAGTCTCATGCACAAAGACACCCAGTCTCAGGACAATAATTCGTGGATCACACTTGTCTAACTCTCCCACGTGAGGAGGGATATATGGAGGAATTTTAACTTAAAGCATGAAGTAACTTTATTCATTTAATAATCAAGAAAATGAAAATGATTATTGAGACAACAATTACATGGAAACAAGGCTTTAAAGTTTTCAGCACAGGCATTGATACTATTAATAGACTGCGTGGGTTCAATTCGTTAACCTACGCAACGCCGTTTTAATCCGGAAAACGATTATAATATAAATTTAACATTGTTCTTGATATAATTATACTTCAACGATACGAAATTTGAAGATTAAGGATTAATTATAATTAAGGACTTCAGTTGGGATCGAAACTAGTCGGGGGATCCATTTAAATAGTCACGAGTAACGTTACGATACGGTCACATATGACACATACGACACATATTCGATATGGTCACATATTCACGAAAATTACAACTGAATCAATTTACTGAAACTTTACAAATGTAATGAAAATACATAATTTAGCGCTTCCGGCATGATAATATATAATATCAGTTTTTTTTCTATGCTAATGTAATGTATCAGAAATACTACTCTTGCACGGACAAAGTCGAATGCATCAGCTAGTAAATTTATGAATGGAGACATTTATTTAATATTTGTTTCCAAAACCTAAAATTTGAATGCGATTACAGTTTGAACGAAACTTGGCCCCAGTTTCACTCCTCTCTGTAAAGAAACTTTACGGCATTTTGATTTATTAGAAGAGTTCTTGAATTGATTTAACTTGCATTGGAAGTATAATTTATTAATTAATAGAAGAATAAGTTTTACTTGAGTAGTGTAGGTTACAGTTTTATGTTTAAAGTGAGTTTATGGATCTTATGAATGAATTATTTTGTGATTTCAGATATAAAGAAAATAAAATCTTCATTTGGTTTTATCTCTCTTTTGGATACGGATTCTTTCTTCCCTTCCATGTGTGTAATGTTCAAGTTAATGTCAAAACTAAACCGCCTATAGCTCTGGAAAAATCAGGTGGTCTAGTTTCCTAAATAAAAATAATCATGTTTGGCTTTAAGACGGACTCACACACCAACGTCATATTACAATTCAAATTGACGTTATCGGAAGCAAAGAAAGAAAATTTCAGCATGCAAGCGTTTATAAAAAAACAATCAATTAATATAAAAAACACTTCTCTCATAAGCCGTGTCGTAAACACGCAACAAGCAATTTTTTCTTTAATCCCTCTCATATTTATTACAAAAATATGATCCGAACCCCGTCGTAACATGGATGGGAAATTTAAATACAACAAGTCAAGTGCGAGACGGATTTGAAATAGGTTCCAAAGAGGTTGTGTAAAGAAAGACAAAATTGCAAACTTTAGGACAAAAATTAGGACTGTAACAAGCTTTCCTTAATCTTAATTTTAATTTTAGTATATTATCTCTACTGTCGTTGAACCAAAAAAAAGTATTTTTGGTACAGTGACAGCAGACAAACATTTTCTGATTTAATTTAATTTCAACCGCCATCTGCAATCTGTTGTTAGACGAACAGAACGAGAATACTTAATACCTAATAGCGTTCCATTTTTTACCTTTTGGTTACGGAACCCCAAAAAATTCATATACAGCAGGTGCAAAAATTCAAAGAGGAGAATCAATTTGGCTTTGCATATGAACTGGGACCAATTCCGGAGATAAATTCTTGGCATGCTTTATAATTTCATCGGTAACAGGATTCGGAATATCGTGATTTTAAAGTCATGATTATTTGTGAATACACTCGTAATTACTTTTCCCTTAATTTTTGTGGTTTCATACTTCAGATCTGATGAGCTGCAGGATCGACGGATGCATATCAATGAGGCTTTTTTGGAGTGATGTGTTCTGTTTCTTAATTATTTTTATACGCCACTGACAATCGGTGTAGGAACACAATGTGATGAAACTTGGATTCCAGATATATGGTATCTGAAATCGTCAACTTGGAGTAAACTAGGGTGGGCTAGACGCTCATAGCTTCCCTATGTTTGAAAAATCCTGTGCTCAGCAATGGGACATCTATAGGCTATTTTATCTTATTATTATTGTTATCGTTATAGTATAGTTTCATCAGAATACTGAAATTTACATCACACAAACACACTATTATACATTTAAATATTTGAGAACTCGTACAATAACATAAAATTTATATAAATAAAAACTTTCACTCTTTCACACTTCCATAAAAAAAAATTGGAAATAGCTCCATCCGTTCAGGAGCTATGATGACACAGGCAGACGCACCGACAGACAGTCACGTCAAATTTATAACACCATTTTCTGTTGCTTTGGGGATTAAAAACCTTACTGCGGGAGTCGTTTATTCCAAATTTGTGATGCACACGGACTTACTATAAAACAGAACCGTAGGCATGTTTAAATTTCTGCGAACTCGTTGCGTATAATAATATAGCAAAGTTACACGATATTGTTAACGATCATAAAAATAACAATGTAATAATATTTTGCATGTATATCGAAGGTTCACAAACTGTTGAATGTGCCAATATAACTTTACGTCGCTCCAAATTGAAGTTATAAATCTCAATAGACGTCTTTTTATGGTTCGTAAACATTTCACACGCAAATATTATTCGGATGTGTTCTTTTGGAATACACCTGGTTTTTATGGTATTTTGAAAAACAATATAGCTTGCAACTGTTTTGTTTCTAATCTAAAAGATATTCCTGAAAGAATTTTACGTAAAATACCAGGTCACGCTTTGGGTACTGTAGCAAAAAGGTTCAAAACGATTATTTGATAAAAATAAGGGCTTCCAAAAACTGTATTTTCGCTAAAGACCTAAACAGTTCTGATATTTCTGCCATACACCTATGTAAATAGATAAAACCAATAAATATACCAAAGGGACACACTTGATATTCCATCCAGACCAGATCCGACAATTAGCACTGCGTACAGTATACCGCAGCAGCCATAACTTCGATCCTAACACCGTCTTTATTCCAAAACCACTAAGGATCATTTTCCGTCGACACCATTAGCTGACCATAGAAACCCGAATTCTGAATCTCATTGGTCATGAATCAGATCCCACATTTTACGACTACCCGCTACTAGTAGACAATTAGCTTCCCCGGAAATTAAACACAGGCTTGACCGCACTGGGGACCCGGTTTATTAATACTAAATACGGATGTCTGTAAGAGAAACATGGCGAGTAATGAATCTTGAATGAATTTAGACCTTCCGTTACTGACCGCTTTGTAGACTCCGCTATTTAAGTTGGTGTTGTTCCGTTGTGGAAGGATTGTGACTCTTAGGAACTGGAAAAATGGTGTTACTCTACGAAGGTACTGAAGATTGCATGTAACTATACAAATTAGTGAAAGACGTGATATTATTCAAATGTCCAGTTTTCATTGAACCACATTGCATGCATCCTCATTTCGTTTCCATCACTTTTTTTAGGTTTTCGCATTACGAAGACTGTCTACCTACTGCCTGCCTGCCTACTGTCTGTCTATCCGTCTCTCAGGCTTTATTTCATATACATGGTATCTCATAGTTGAAATTTTACAGTTGGCTTAGGTACCTGTTGCCTCTAGGTTAAGCCACCCTTGATACGGTCACTAATTTAATGTACGACATTTTTTGCAATTTGAGACAATTTAAGTATACGATACCCTCAGTCTCCGAGTCCACTAAACTATAAAATAACATTCAAGAGTTCACCAGTTAACTATAAAATTACTGTTTTTTTTCTGGATCTCGTCAAACGTAGTGACAGCCCTGACTATTAGTCGACACTTTAGGATGGTAGTTTTCTCGACAGCATATTATATATTTTACAACTTACTAACCTAAGAGAGGTGTCCCTTAACGCTTACCGCATTATACTTAAAGCAAACAAATATATTTACCAATTCGAATTGAAGCATTTCACATAATTTCCAAATCAGGCCTAATTTACCAACGCTTTGGATTCAACAAAGACATTTTAATTACGATTCTGAACTTTCTGCGATTGCTGTTTGATATCATCAAAAACGATTCGTAAATCTATTATTCAATCGTTATTGTAATTTGAAGCTTAATATAAAAGTAATTTAACTCATTTTCGGATAGGCTATCCTTAAAAGATTCTAGAACCAATTTTTGGTTACTAAAATCATTTTGGATACCCTTTAATAGTAAAAGGGGGGGATTTGCCGTAGTCACCACGCTTGGCATGCGGGTTGGTGACCGCAGTTCTGTGGTAAAGTTATTCTACGTGGGGCGCTGCTGCCCGCCCCCGGTGTTGTTTTGTCCCTTAGTCGCCTCCTACGATACCCACGAGAAGAAATGGGGTGGTGCAATTCTAGCCCGGCACCACACGGGTGAAGAGGGCAACGTTCAGCAGTGGACGGCGATAGGCTGAGATGAGAGTAGTAGATCCTTGAGTTACTGAACATTAATATTGATGTTTTGTCTACGTATGGCTTTGTATGCTCGTTTGGTTCCAATGCAAGTAACGTAGCAATTTTTTACCTTTTTTAAGTTAATTGTAGTTACTGTACAATATTATATTATTCTATTATTATAGCCAAACGTTGAGGGGAAAACATTCTAAGCTGGGTTCCAGCACCTTGGGCAAAAATCCATCAGGAATGACAAAGAAACAAACAAGAAAAGTGTTTGCCTGCAGTGAGCTATGCTAGCCTGGTGATCAATGCTAACATTTCAGATCCTTATGTGGAAAAAAAATATATAGCAATGCAGCGTTAATATGCTGGAATTATTACTTGTTCCATAAGTTGATACTTCGCCTTTCAACAAGAGTATAATATTATAAAAGGTAACGTTCCTTTGGGAAATCTCTTTAATACAGCATTACAGATACCTTATAGAAATACTGTTGATATTTGGTAATTAATTATGTATACACATACCTATAACTAAAGTTCCTTGTGAAAATATGCGAGCACGTTGGGATATTATGCCTTGTAAGTAGAGCAAACAAATAACAAACGCTATTGTAAAAGGCACACGACTGCTTTTTGTGTATTCTAAGTATTATACATAATTAATGTGGAGTTTTACCTTTGAAGTGGTTAAATCAAATTGTTTTTTATCGTAATTTAGTTTGGCTGGTGTGGGAAACCATTATGTGTCTACTGTCTTAAAAAAATATTTGTTAGATTTATTTTGCCTCACTAAGTAGTATACTAACATCTAAAATTTTTACTGCATGCATATACGAGCATATGCGATTTGATTCCCGTATAGATTCTGGGTCTGAAAACAGAAAACATTTTTTGTGGAATGTGGAATAATTATGTTTTTTTACTACTCATCTTGTAAATATAAATTTCTGATTAATTTCGAGTTCCAAGACTTTTCGTTATTCACCCCCCCCCCCCTATTGCACATTTTTTCTTCCGTAGGTTTTTTGAAAACACGACCAACAAATCCCTTTTATAGCAGACGAGAATTTATAATCTTACAGGTTCAATATTTTTAGTACTAATTTAAAACTCATTCCAATTTAGCGATAATAATATGAACTTACCATCAGCATAATGAGAGTGCAATAAAGCCGCTTTGTTTTACAAAACCTACTAATTCGTTGTAAAACATACCAAACTACATTAATCAGGCGAAAACTACAGACAGACAGACGCGGTCAAAAACTTGTTTCACAATATCGAGTTGTAAACTCGACTAATGGAAATAATTATCTATTAATGAACATGAATTAATTGCTTGCCGCAGAGTTACAATTGACCGAGACTATTAAATAAATTAACAAGTTGCTTTAATTGTAATGTCGAGGGTTTTTGTAATTTGTTTACACGGAGATCATTAATTATTAACATTAATTATAGCAGACAGAGGTAAGTCGATGATCTGAAGCAGATTTACAGAAATTCTTTAAGAAGATTATATTATATACATGTTGTATTTAAAAATTATATAATTTATAACAATAAAAAAAATCTTGAAAGTTGTCAGTAAGATACCATATTATGTATTACCCTAAAGATTAATTATAAATATTATCACTCAACGTATTTTAACATATATATTATTACTTACTTTCAATTAACATTGAGATTTCAGCAATATTTAATTGTCATAAGTCAATTCTTACCCATTTAGAAATGTATGCTATCATACTTATAGGCGAATACGATTAGGTAATTTTCCATGGTGAGTCTCTTATACGTACCTGTAACAGAACAAAAAAGAAAAGGTTAAAATTGACTGTACCGAGGCAAGTTCTCTTGAAAACTGGTTTAAAATAATGTATTTACTATAACTGATTCAATACTTCTTTTTTAATTTTAATCTTCAGTTGGCAGTGATTGGATTTTTAAAAATTATTTTTTCGAAAAAGCAAAAATGTTTTTATTAATATTAAAATACAGTTCAAAATAAATATAACCCTGACGCCTGTGCTAGGCTTAAAGCCAGTGTTTTAGCCCACCCAAAATATGTATATTTATCTTAATACATTTTCATTACATTTTTATACCTATTAACACTTTGAATGTATATGTAAATTACTGATTAAACTATATTGAGATCATGTTCTGCGTGTGTGTGCGTGGGCGCTTGTTAGATATGTGTGAGATACAATAGGGGCATAGTTCACCTCCCAGACAGGACAAGGCCCATGCCGGATGGTGCGTCGAGTTCCTCAAAGGGATTTCAGCAAGCTCGGGGAGGGGGCAAAGGCAAGCTTGGGCTGTTGCTTGTTGTTTCAGGGGGATTGGGAGAGTTACGCTGCCCCGATTTTAATATAATTAGGTTTTAATATGTTAAAGTCTGGGACTCCCTTCAACTCAACCAGAATTGACCACCGGACAAAAGAGGGGGCCTATCATCAAAGCATTAAGTATGACGGTAAATTTCGCAGCATAGAACTACCGGTCAAAGCAGTGGTGGTACCTAAGCCACCAGATCGTAGAAAAAATACCATAACTTTTGTAGATTTTTTCTATCATACTTTAACAATTCTCCTGAACATTAGTCGCGAACTTTAATAATAAAACCCCGAAGTATTTTTTTGTATCTGTAAGAAATCGCAAACGAAGTCTAGAGTAGTTTCATAACTTTGTTTACTCTTACTGAAATATCAACGTCTTTTGAACGTAATAGAAAAACTTGTGTTGTCTGATGTTCTGACCATGTAAAATAATTTACTGTCAAAGTATTGCACAGAATGGCGAGGGATGAAAGCTTTTCGTCAAAATGAAAATATTCTTTTTCGGAATGTCGCATTGAAAAAGTTCCTTAATGTTACAATAATTATTTATTTTGTGTACTTCAAGTCCAGTTTAATGATGACGCGATGAGGCTATGATTAAAACCGAAAAATTGAGAATAAAAATCTGTAACGTAAATTTCTCTTTCTAATTTAGACAGATAAATTAGGCAGGCTTGCAACAGCTCGGTCCATATGGGATTGAACTTACAGCACGTTGCGCACTGTGGTGCCTGACCACCAAAAAACACTCGGGGGAGCATAACTGTAATTTGTTTATTCTGTAAGAATTTTTAATTGGGTATTTAACTACAGGAATCTATTATACCGTCAGATCGACTTCCAAACAAATCAACGCATTTTGTTCTGTAACCAAAACAGAATCGGACAACATAAGTTGAAAACTTGTGTGACGTCACTTGTTAGTAAACTTTTTACCAACAAATGACGTCATTAGCCTAAAAAATCCAAATACTTTACTCTGTTTTACGCCCGTAATCTCCGTACTTTGGTATGGATTTAATAAAATAGATATGTTTTAAGATTTTTTCCTGATGGATTAATTATTTTTTTAGTTAAACATCCAATTCCTTTTTATCCTTTTATAAGAAGTCTCTCTCTCATTCTAAGAAAAAGTTATTGAATCCTGTTGACAATTTCCGTTATTCGTGGTATAGAGAGCAGGCAGTCCCGAGCCTTCGAAGCTGCTGTTACGATACCTATCACCCACATAGGCTATTGAAGGAATTCTCTGAAATATTATTTACTGTACACCAGCTTCCAAGTCCAGTGGCGACCAAGTAAAGGGATATTAAAAAAAAAATACTGGAATAAAACCTACTACTGGGTAACGCCGGCCTTTTGTATTTAAATATTTATGTGTATAGAATTAAATTAAAAGAGGAACATTTTCCATAGTGAATTTATTATTAAATGATGTAACGGTTTACTCACGCGTATTTATTGGGCTAGCCCGACTAGTTTCGGACCCAACTGGAGTACTTTATCATGAGCAGACGCGGCGAGATCGCGAGTCAAACCGTTTACCGTTACATCATTTAATAATGAATCAGTCTCACGATAGTTATTATAAAAATAATGAATTTAAACCCGAATTAAATCCGAATTAGTTTTACAAGCCCTGATTTTTTTTAAGGGTAGCAAGTGACACGTACCTATATACGGTAGCTATGTACATATACGAATTATGGTTATATATAAATATACACTCCTGTTTAATAATACAAAAGACAAAAGTATAATAGAGAGAAGACACAGAACATTGATTTGCTTCCAAACATCGTAATATCTCATACCTACATGATAACATGAATCTTACTTCCAAAGTTTTCTGAGCTAAATATAGTTCTAGATTGATGGACCGCAGAAAACAATATGAAGTATCCGTTTGGACAATGACCTTTGAGAAACTTGGAGTAAGTTATACAAAAGTAAATTGAATTCAAACTTGTTGTTTTGCTGAAAGGAAAAATAGTAATAGGGAAAATATCTTGGTAAGATATAAATACTCTTTGCGGCTCAATCCGACGCAAGAAATAGACATTTCGCATGACGTCACGATGTATTTATAAGTAGTCAGCTATCCGAACTGTGAAAATAGGTTTAATTTTCTTAAAAAAAAAAAAAAACGACTTTAGGACTTTTATCCTTGTGTCGCGGGGGGTATTACAAACATACAACTCACGAGTACAAAGACACCCAGATTCAGGAACAAGTATTATTGGATCACACAAATGCTTGTCCTACGCGGGGATCGAACCCGCGACACGTCACGCTCAGTGGGTTTGGCGTGGTGACCTCAACCACTCGGCTATCCGTGCAGTCATATTACACATTTAGTAGGCATTATAAATTACTAATTAGATACACGAAAATAAAGTCTATAGGAAATTTAATAAAGAAAATCGTTAAACACTCAATGATCCTTAACGTCTTAATACTAAACAGGTATTTCAATATTAATATAAGCATGAATTTGAGTTTAAAATTCCGTAAGCCAACAATAAAACGGCACCCCATTACTACGACTCTATCTAACAGTCAGATTTGTACCTAGTCAATAAACAAATAGTGAAACACTTGAAATTTGTAGGGATAATATGTATATAACAAATATTCAAAAAACAAAGAAATGTATAGTGGTTCTGCCATTCAACAATCATATTTGAAAACCGTCATAATTGTGTACGATAGCGCAACAAATTTGTATAAAACTAGCTGTATATAACTATATAAGTTAGCAGTTCCTGAACCCTCGAAGATGATTAATTTTGACTGTTTTTCCACAGCGTGATGGTATATAGCCTAAATCCTTCCTCAATGAATGGTCTATTCAACACAAAAACACAATTTGAACCAGTAGTTCCAGAGATTCGCGCGTTCAAACAAACAAACTCTTCAGCTTTATATATTAGTATAGACATAGATGTAATTAAATAATATAGTATTTAATAATTAAAGAAACTCGTGCAAAATTGATCCCTAACCATTCAAAAAAAAGGCACAACGAAGATATAAAAGTTTTTACTTCTGCCAGCACTCCCGGAGTGCAACCCGTCATTTTATTTTTACAGATGATTACGGAACCCGCCATGCGTGCGTGTGACCCGCACTTGGCTGGTTTTATTCAATAATGAAGAGTTTTATTCCACATCGTATGAACACGGTATAAATACAGCTTATCGATATTGCCAATTATGCCTCTAATGTTAATATTATGGGCCGTGAAAGTACCTAATGGTCTTTTAATATTCAATAGAGATGTTTTTTCCTTAACAAGACAAAACAGCGTAACGTTCTTTGTTAATTGTGCTTTAATTCTTTTGTTTTTAAATTATGGCATTATTTTTCTATTTCAGGAACAGGCTGTTATAGATTATGTTAGTGTTAGCTATTAAAATATTGAGACAATAACCTTTATTTTTTTGCAGGGTGAAAGCTAGGCTATCATAGATTATGGCGTACAATAAATTTATTTTATCAATTACAATTTTATTAAAAACTTATATCATACACAGCGGGTATATGACATAAGGTTTTACTATGACACAGCATTCAATTAAGAGATTCGTTGGACTAGCACTAGTCCTTTTCTACTCTTTGGCGACGAAAACCATAAAATGGTGGTATTTTAAACGAAACATTAAAATCTGCTGCAACGATTAAAACATTCACCTAAACGCATAGATTGTTTGTTTTGTTTTTTTATAGTAACTATCGTAAGACCGATTTACGTTTGCTCATGCGTATTTATCGACTCGCGATGCCGCCGCATCAGCTCATGATTAAGGACTCTGGTTAGGTCCGAAACTAGTCGGGCTACCCCGATAAATACGCGTGAGTAAACCGTTGCATCGCATACAACTTAGTTTAACTAATAATATGATCGTCTTTGACGCCGTTTACATTGTATATCTTGTCAGTAACATTCGTACTAGACTCAGCATTTGACGCAGGTATCAGTGAACACATCGATTTGACCATCCAAGTATAGAATTGGATTAATTATAACACCTGAGTTTGACAATCGTGTAATTGGTTACACCACTGATCAACTAATCACAGTATAATTCGGTCTGTTTTGCCTACGATTTAGTATTCAGTATTTCAGTAATTATTGTTAGTAAATTTAATTACTTGCATTGTTCTGTAAAGCTAAAGTCATTAGGCTATATCTCATGAACTGTGATAGCAATTAGTAATGCGAGTCTGATACGCACATGACCATTTTGTATTTAATTTTAGTGTTTCAATATTTGTTTTCTTCCAAAAATTAAAATAGTCTGATGGTTTTCTTTATTTTAAGCAAAATAGTATTTTAGAAAAATGAATCCATATTATTTAACATAACACGTTACTTGAAGTTATACATAAAA